>NC_081414.1:444700163-444947663 GCF_030272615.1 Cryptomeria japonica | reverse complement strand
CTTCTAGAAGCTTTTCATTTCCTCCTATGACATGTGCTCATTTGGAATTTTGAATAAATATTTAATTTGCCAATAAAATTTATGATTTTCAAGTGTGTCTGTGTGTCCACCATTTAATTATTTTATTAAAAAATAGTTTCAACCTTAATAAATAAAACACTTCTAATTAACAAAAATCACAAAATGATATGAAATATAATAATAACAATAATAGTAGAAAGTGTTTATCAAGATAGAGTAAGAGGGTTATGAGATCCTTCCCCCCTTAAATTGTGTATCGTCCCGATGCACTTATTTAATATAACCATATAAGAGTTTGTAGTTCATGATAAGTCTAAAACAAAAAAGGAAACAATTGTTGCGTTTCACTAGTATCCTCCCATGTAGCATTCTTCTGGTCATACTGATTCCATTGTACCTTGTATTGATCAACCTCTTTGTTGCGCAATTGGTACTAGCGCCTCTCCAAGATTATGAATAGCTCTATCATTATTCCCTCTGTTTCCTAGATCTCTATGGCATCCCAATTCAAAATATGTTTCTCATCAGGTACATACTTTTTAATAAGTGACACATGGAAGACATCATGGATTCGGTTCAACTAACACATGGAAGACATCATGGATTTGGTTCAACTTGGGAGGTAAGGCCAACCGGTACATAACTGGATTAATCTTTTCCAAGATTTCAAAAGGTTCAACATATAGAGGTTCTAGCTTAGTCTTTTTCCCAATCCTTATGGAACTCTTATGTGGTCTGACCCTCAAGAAGACTTTTTCTCCCACCTCAAACTCCCTTGGTGTCTTGTTCTTGTCTACATAACTTTTCTGCCTCTCTAAAGTTTCCTTCAACCTTAGCCTAATTTCCTTAGTTTTCCTTTACATTTCCTTCAACATATCTGGACCAATTATTACTCTATCCTCAAGACTGTCCCAACTCAAAGGTGTTCGACATGGCCTGGCATACAACACTTCAAAAGGTGCCATTCCTAAAGATGTTTGAAAAGTATTGTTGTAAGAAAACTCTACTAGTGGTAGGTACTCTTCCCATTTCTTCTGTTGGTCCATGCAGTACATGCGGAGTAGGTCTTCCAAAATATGATTTGTCCTTTCTGTTTGACCATCAGTTTTAGGATGGTATGCGGTACTAAAATTTAGTTGAGTTCCCAAAGATGATTGAAGAGTTGTCCAAAACATTGAAGTGAATCTAGCATCTCTATCTAATATAATTTTGTCTAGCATCCCATGTAACCTAAATATTTCCTTAACAAAGCGCCTTGCCAAAGTAGGTGCATCATTCATCAAGTTCCCTAGTATAAAGTTTGCCACCTTTGTGAGTTTGTCAATTACCACCATTATTGTATCATGCCTAAAAGGTGATATGGGCAACCCTTGCAAAGTACATACTAATAACTTGCCACTTGTGTTGAGGTACATCATGTAACTATAATATTCTAGCTGGATGTCTATGTTTTGCTTTTACCCTTTGACACTCCAAACATTTAGCCACATATTTAACTATGCCATTCTTCATCCCTTGTCAAAAGTAGAGCTTCTTTAGATATGCATAAAGTTTATTAACCCTCGGGTGTCCTGAGTAAGGAGTATTATGGGCCTCGTATAAGACTACCTCCCTTAAGTCCCCTAAATTTGGAACATAGCTTATGTTATTGTATCTTAGTAATCCTTCTTCATCTAGCGTGTACCCTTCATCCTTAGGATCTGTCAGGTCATGCTCTAAAGTCAATTTGACTTTCTCATACCATGGATCATGTTCTTTCTTTTTCATTACTTGTTTCTTAAAGGTGGTTTTGAACATTGCTATAATCATCAAGTGCCTCCTTCTACTCAAAGCATCTAGCACCCTATTTTCCTTCCCCTTAATATATTCTATTTCAAAGTCATATTCACTTAAGAATTCTAACCACCTTCTTTGTCTAGCATTTACGTGGGGTTGGGTAAAAATGTACTTTAGTCCTTGATTATCTAATTTTAACTCAAAGGGCTTCCCAAGTAAGAAGTGTCTCCATTTTTGTAGGGTATGCACAATTGCTGCTAACTCTAAGTCATGGGGCGCATAATTTACTTCATGAGTCTTCAACTTCCTAGATTTGTAAGCCACAGCCCCTTCATCTTGAATATGTACTCCTCCTAAACCTTCAATAGAAGCATCTATTACAACTGTGAAGTGTCCATTTGGATATGGGACCCTTAAGATAGGTGTTGTAGTTATTTTTTCCTTCAAAATTTGAAATGCCTTATCACTTTTCTCTTTCCACACAAAATTTTTACCTTTTCTTTGCAATGATGTGATAGGGCTTTCTATCTTAGAGAATCCTTCCACAAACCTCCTATAGTACCCTACTAACCCCATAAAGCTTCTTACCTCTGAAACATTTTTAGGGATCGACCAGTCCACTATTGTCTTTATCTTATCTAGATCAACTTCTATTCCTTCCTTTGATATGATATGTCCAAGGTAGTGGATCTTTTCTTCAAAGAAGGCACATCTTGATAGCTTCCCATATAACTTATGTTCCCTTAACCTTTGCAAACCAATTGTAGGTGCACTAAATGTTCCTCCTCATTTATAGAGTAAATCAAGATGTCGTCCAAAAATACCAAGACAAATTTGTCCAAATAGTCATGAAGTACACTATTCATCATGTTCATAAATACAACTGGAGCATTGGTTACGCCAAAAGGTACTACGGTGAATTAATAATGCCCATATCTAGTCCTAAAAGATATCTTCGGAATATCTTCTTCCTTAATTCTGAGTTGATGATATCCTGATCGGATGTCTATCTTTGAAAACATTGTTGCTCCCTTCATTTGATAAAAAAGATCCTCTATTCGAGGTAAGGGGTACCTATTCTTTATTGTGACCTTGTTCAACATCCTATAATCATTGCATAGTCTCAAAGTCCCATCCTTCTTCTTAACAAATAAGATGGGCACTCCCCATGGTGATACACTTGGCCTTATTAATCCCTTAGCTAAGAGTTCCTCCAATTGCATTTTGAGTTCTTGCAATTCAGTTGTGTTCATTCGGTAAGGTGCCCTTGATAATGGTTCATCTCCTGGTAGTATGTCGATAGAAAATTCAAAGTTCCTTTTAGGGGGTAAGCTTGGTAATTCCTCTGGGAATACATCCTTGAAATCTTGTAAGAAGGGGGTACTTTCAAAAGTTGGAGTATTTTCCTCTTCTCCCTTATCAATTCCAACCATATAGATTAGGCCTCCTCTTCTTCTTTCCTTCTTTGATTGTATGGCTGATATGGTTTCTATGTTGATAGGCTTAAACTTTCCTTGAATTTTGACCCTTCTTGCCCCATCATCCAAACACTTGACCACTTTGTTGTAGCAATCCACACTAGCTTGATAATCTGTTAGCCAACTCATTCCAATAATTACGTCATATAACCCTAGGGGTGCCATAGAGATCTACCCTTGTTACAAACTCGGGAAATTGTACCCTTGCTCTCACTTGGTTACTTCCCTAGTTGCCTTATCCCAATACTGAACCGTCTATGATGACTCCATTTGTTTAACTCTTAATGCAATTTTTCTTTCTAATTTAGGTGAAATGAAACATTCAGATGACCCAGTGTCAATTAGAATTGAAATTGGTTGTTCAAATAGTGTACCTGTAGTTTCCACGAGAACATTTTGAATCTTGTTCTTCGGTTTCTAACTGTTGCATGAATCTTTTGTTGAGGTCCTTGTTGTGGTTGGTTGGCCCTGATCTGACCTTGAATTCTTGAGCATTCTCTAGCAAAATAGTTCCCTCCACACATAAAACACCCACCTGGTGGTCCCCGCCTTACTTGATTCCTAGGAGGATCATTCCTTGCTTCATTGGACCTTGGTGGATAAGTTATCCTATTGTGTTGGTCATTCCTGTTATAATTGCCCCTGTTATTATTATTATTTCCATTCCTCTGATATTGATTAGGGGGTGGCCTTCTTTCAGATGAATTATTCCTTTGACTTCTTTCCATTAAAGTTTTGTCTTGCTACTGCTAGGGCTTGAATCTTTCTTTCCTACTTTAAAGACTTCTCAAGTACATCATTGGTGCTTTCAAGTCCATGCATATCAACTTCTGCCCCTATGTTGGTGTTTAGCCCCAAAATGAACTTCTTGGCTTGTCCTTTCTCATCCTTTTGATACATGGGTACATACTTAAGAAATTTAGTGAACTTATCCCAATATTTTTGGACTATCAAGGACCCTTGTCGAAGATTATGGAATTCTATCACCTTCTCATCAAAAAATAGTTGCAATAACCACCTTTTATGGAAATGGTGAATAAATTGATCCCATGTAATTGTATCCCAACTATACCCATTTTGTTCCTTTGTGTTAGTCCACCAACTAGCTGCCTCCCCTGTGAGTTGATAGGAACCCCATAAGGCCTTGGTTGTTTCACTAAAGTCCCTTAGTTCAAAGTACTTTTCCATTTCATTCAGCCAATTTTTAGCTCCTTCACCAATTTGCTTTCCATCAAACTTAGGTGGGGTGATTTTCAAATCCTTAGATAGCTCCAACATATTATTTGCCCTCCTATTGTCTATCTCATTCCCTTGATTGTTGCCAAGGTTTCTGTAGACACCTAAAACTGTCTCATTAATTCTACACTAACTATTCGTCTATTTAATTAAGTAATTCTTTAATTATTTGATTAAATTATTTTTTTCTTCTAATCATCACATTTAACATTTCTAATCATCAAATACCTATCATTTCGTCATTTAATCAATTAACCCTATCTCAATTATTAATTAAATATCAATTATTTAATTAATTGCAACATTTTCCTTAGTTAAATAATATTTATTATTTAATTAATTCAATTTCCTATGATTAAATAATTTCATTTAAATTATCTAATTAATTAATTTAATTCTTCCAAATCCCCAAATTATAATTCCAAATAATTCCGTCTAATTTCATTTCATTTTCCCCCAAATTCGAATTTCACTTCATTTCAATTAATTTCATTTATTCCAAATTCATATTTCATCAAATCTGGATTTTAGTTAATTTCATGTGCATTTCAGCATTCGAAAGACCAAATTCAAATCCAATTTGAAAATGAAAATCAAATTCAATTTCAAAATCCTACAACACATGCTAAAATCAGAACTGATTGATCAAATCAGTTATCTAATCAGTTAACTTAGTTAACTCATCAATCTCCCATTTTCACTCAAAATCAGTTTTTTATGACTAATAAATCATTTCAGTCTTCTAATCCATCTATCCAGTCTACTGATCAATCAATCAACTTATCTCTCCAATCCATTTAGTCATTTGATTCATCAACTCAGTCAACTGACTAGTTTATTCAATTCACTAGCCAATCTATCTAGTTTACTCCTCAATCAACCCTGTTAACAGATCAATCAAAATGAGTTAAGAAATCAATCAATTTCAGTTGTTTATTAATCAACACTTGAGTTCAAATTCTCACCCCTTCTGTGCTGAAAATCGATAAATTCAACCTCATTCATCAATTCAATCTAGAATCATAGTCTTCAAAATTGTTGTCCATCTTATGTAGGAAATCAAGTGCAATACCTGAGAGCCACCTACACCAACAACAATGGATAAGAACAATGGAAGAAAAAAGGGAGAATAGGGAGTTTAATTATCTTAATTCTTCCACTTCTTTCATATATTTCATTGCTTTGTGTTTAAAATCAACTTGATTAGTTAAGGATTTTTGTGATTCATCCTTTGAGCCTAGTTAGCTTAGATTTGATGATTTCAAACATGAATACAATTGGTGAACCCGCCGTGAAATTTGTCTAACCTTCGCTTGTTTTTTTGTTTGATTTCACAGATTTGTGTGAACCCAAAACAAGTAGTTTGCAATTGCCCTTATAGAAATTCACAATTGCGAATATTAGTTCGCAATTGCTATTAAAATACACCGCAATTGCTCTTGCACTGCTACACAATTGCTAAAAACTCACGCAATTGCTTAAAAGGGGTGCAAAAGTTAAATTTTCTATGTCGTTTCTTCATTAATTGACCTTGCACACCTAACCCATAAAAAAATTTCAATTCTGGAAATTTTCATTTTTTGCATAAAATGTGTCTAATCCAATGGCACGAAAGGTAACCTTCAAAATCTCAGGTGCAAGGAGGGCAAGATAGCACAGGAGAGAACATAGATCATATCAAAGACTCCTAAAAGTAGAAAGAGAGCTTCGTGAAATTGAAGAAAGAGAATAAATCGCCCAATACCATAGAAGCATCCACTGATTCATTGCCAAGTACAAATTTTATGATGACATTGATGTGATGGCTCGTGTGATTTGGGATAGCCTCATTGCAAAATAAAATCTCTATCTTCTGTCTTTTCCTTCTGTCTAAATTTAAATTTTATTTTTTTTGCATTTAACTGATGAGGAATTGACCCGATAATGCTACACAATTGCTCAGACATCAATTCACAATTGTTATCATAGTAATTCATAATTGATAGCATATCAGATCGCAATTGATCAGACATCAGTTCGCAATTGCTTAGTAGGTAGTTCACAATTTCTAGTATAGGTTTTTCACATTCTGTCTTTATTTAGTTCTGGTTTTTATCAGTATTTCTCTCTGTTTGTGAAAAGACAGAGCTCTGTAATTGAGAAAATTAGGTTGGATATCCCACCATGTGTCTACTAACATCATTTTCTCTGTAGGGTTAGAGTAGAGAACTTCTTTTGGTGCTTTTAAAAAAGAACAAAATCAAATTCTTACATTTTCTTTCACAAATTGCTATGAAGGTTAAAAACGAACACCATGCCTATGTGGAGCAACATCTCCACTTAGAATAGAAAATCATTGCAATGGAAGGATACAAAGAATTTTGTTTTTCGTGTCTTTGAAGGGATAGGTATTATGTTCTCCCCTTCAATGGGTGATCAGAAAACCAAACTCTTTTCTTTTATGCTTTCAGTAAATTTTTGAACTTACATCCTTTAGAAGGCCTGCCCTCTCAAGTTGCCCTTAGGGCGCATTAAGGCTGGTGAGAGGGGAACGACCTAAGTGGCAATGAATAAAGCCAAGTAATCCAATCCACTATAAATAAATGCGTATGTGATGAAAATCACATGCGATGAGTGTTACATGTTGTCACAATGGTGTTATGCCCCCTCAGTGCCTATACAATACATTAAAATCTATAGAGCGTAACCTCTACAGACTGGGAGACCTCCCTCAATGGAGTGTAAAATGTTGTTGATTGTGACCACTCAAACAAAACCCTTTCTAAAAACCTTAGAAATTAGAAGCCAAACCGAGTCAGCAACCAGACACTTGAATTATCATAGTGCAAGGGTGGGGAAGAATCTACCCCCAAGACACTCACCATATATCTCCCAGAATAACAGGCCAATTAAGGAGTGATCTTCTTTGGTCTAATTTCTAAAAAAAGGCATAAAAACAGACGCACTCTAGGGTGTGACAGGGTTGTTTGAGCTGACAGAGTATCAAGATATGGGTTGTGGTAATACTTGTGACCTTTTGACCATTAGGATAGTCTTCTTGATGTGCTATCGATTGACCAATTACAATGAAAACAATATGGGGTCTTGAAAAAGATTCCAGCATTAATGGGAATTTGAAAAAGTTCCTTAAACAAGTATTCTTTTCATGGTATTTTTCATTTTGATGTGTCTATTGTGTCCTTTGCTACATTTCACCAAATTTAAACATTTTAGAAAACACCAAAAACAAAGTGGAACCTCAACCAAAATTTTGCCAAAGAACACAACAAGATCAAATCCCTCAAAGTCAAACGTCAACATCAAACCAAAACTTTTGCAAAATTCAAAGATAAAAAACATAACATTCTCAAGTGATCTTAAGTCCTAGACCTCTAGTTCATGCATAAGTCCTTTAGTGTCATCATGTTGCACAAAGTTTTTGCACAAGTCCTCACATCACAAAAAGAGTAGTCTTCAACCAAGTTGCATCCACTTATATAGAATTCAGTATTGCATTAGAGTCTAAGAAACATACCTCAATACATGGGTCTAAAAGGAGATGGTGAATTTCCATTTGAGCAACCCAATCTTGGGCCAAACAATGACCAATTAGCAATAATTGATAGTTTGGACAACCTTTCTTGGAAACTAAAAGTTGATCGTTCTCAGTACGATATAGTTGAAATTGTCATAGATCATGAGATCCAGAAATATGTCCGTCTTGATGAAAATTTGAGGAAAAAGATAAAAAAAAAAAGGCAGCTCAAAAGGAAGCCATCAAACAATTGGTTGAAAAGACCATAGAAGAGTTTTTAAATCCTCATTAGAGTCCTTAAGCAAAGTATCAATCATTCCTAGGTTCCATATAGTCTGCATTATAATCCTTAGCATATGGGTCTGAAAGGAAACAACAAATTCCCATTTGAGCAAACCCAATCTTGGGTCAAACAACGTTCAATTAGAAATAATTGATGGGTTAAACATACTTGCTAAGGAATTCATAGTTGATCAAGACCAATTCTACATAGTCCAAGTTGTCATAGATGATGAAGTTCATAAGTCAGTACAAATTGACATAGACCTTGAAAATCAAATCAAAGAAGATGCATAATTTGAAGCATTTCGGCAATACGTTGAAGATCTTGTGTTTGAATTCTGAAATCCTTGATAGCAAGTCTTCACTCATAGATTGCATTGCTTGCATTTTAGTATTTAGAAAGTCTTAGAAGTATACCTAGATACATTTAGTTGAGTCTTGCATTTGCATTTTAGAGAATCTTAAAGAGTCAAGATCACGTTGGAATAACATTCATGCCATTAACACGTGCTCAAAAGGCGAAACATCAGATGAAACCTAACAACAACCATTCGCTTAACCCAACATGGAATATGAACTTATCCATAAATCAAAAAACATCAGGTAGGAGACCCACAACCTTACCAAAAAACACAAACATGATGCCTTCCATTGATGAAATACAACATAACCTGACAAAAGAAGAATTGGAAGTAGCCCAACAAGATCTTGCAACGCTTATGATTCTCAATGCTCTCATCATTAATGATAGAGATAGATATCTCGCACTATTGATCCAAAATGGGGCCAAATTACCTCCAGGGGTGGACATTTCGACTATATTGCCGCCAGGTGTGACATTGAATCAAAATGTTCCTCAAGTACATATTGTTACACAGACTGAAGGAACACTAGCTACATCAACCTAGGGTGTATCTCAAAATAATCAAGCGACTAGAACTTCAACACCGTCAACAATTGCATCAACAAGTACTAATGTTATATCTCAGACAATGCCCAGTGTAACAATGCAAGCTAAAATGGCTCAAAACCCTGCTTCAACAAGTATAACTCAACCTTCAGTTTCAGGTGGATCCACCTACAGTGACCAAAATGTGAATCAAGGAATAACTAGCTCAACTCAGCCAAATGTCAATGCACAATTTACATACTTTACACCACCTAGTGGGACTTATGGTACACAACTATATGGTCAGTCTACATTTCAACAAGATCAAAGGTACTCCAATACTATCCCTTTTGTGGGAAACACACATCAAGCCAATACACCATTGATGCAAATAGATATTCTGACTCAACAAATGAAGAATCTTCAAAAATAGATGACCAATATGCAAACAATCAATGATAAAAAGAGCTATGCAATGGAGGACCTCCGTCCATATCCTTTTGACAAAAATTTATACATGCCACCTTTTCCCATGCATTTTGAAACTCCAAGGTTTGACAAATATAGAGGGAAAGGTGATCTTTGAGATCATGTCAGAGAATTCTTCACGACATGTATCAAGGTAGATCACGATGATACATACTTAATGAGGCTATTTTCCAAAAGTCTTGGGGGGATAACATTAGAATGGTTTTCACACCTCTCACCTAAGATTGCTTCGTGGGGTGAACTAGCTGATTTATTCATATCAAACTTTGCATTCAATATAGATAATCCAGTTACCGTGATGGATTTATGTGCAACAAAGCAAAAGGAAGGAGAAACCTTCACTAGATTCTTGCAAAGATTAAGAGGTTTATACCATAGATGTCTTAGTCACATCCCTAAAGCTGAGCAAGTAGATATTTTCAATCAAAATCTTGTACCTCCAGTTAAGTATCCATTACAAATGTAATGCCTAAATAATTTTAAAGATATCACGAAAAAAGGCATCAAATGTGAAAGAGGGCTATTAGAACAAGGGATACTGAAACACCACAAAGATAATGGGCCAAACACAAGTACAAACAATGAAAGACCAAAATTTTGGCCTAGGAATAAGAATGTTACAAATGATGGAGTTGTCGATTCCCATGTTGTAAATAGAGTTCAACCAACAGTATCTCTGCAAGGACTAGCTGATTTTGCCAATAAGAATCAAACTCAGATAAACAACACCAATGAACTACAGTCAAGCAATCCAAGACCACCAAGGGAAAGCGCACCCAAAAGAAGCTTTACACCCCTTGGTGAACCTATTGAATCACCACTCAAAAAAATGATACAGAGTAATGCCATAACTTTACCAGAAGCCAGGCCATATGAACCAGGTCCATTCAAGCCTGCTTGGTGGAATGACAATGATATCTGTGAGTACCACCACAATAAAGGTCACAAGACAACAAGTTGTTACAAACTAAAGAACCTCATACAAGATCTCATTGATCAAGGTGACATTACTATGGATACCAATAAGGCACCAAACATAGATCATACCATCTTCAAGGATCCTTTTGTCAAGCATGACAAAGGAAAGGCTTCTAGTTCCAATCCACAAAACAACACTGCCAATTATACTAATGTCGGATTTGATTTTGCCATAAACACACTCAGTCCAGGAGATGACATAGTGGATACAATCACAATAAATCCCACAAACAGAGACTGTGTTGTCATCACTAGAAGATCAAATGCCACATTACAAGGGGTACCTTCAAATCCCCCTTCAATAACTAGCAACTACAATATGGTGGATCAGTTGAAGCAAACTCCAACCTAGATTTCATTATTTGAGTTACTGCTCATCTCGCCAGCTCATACGGCAATCCTTGACAAAGCATTACAAGATTCAGTTATTGCCAAAGATATTGATGAGAACACATTCCACTCCATGGTTGGAAACTTGGCAGCTTCAAAGGTCACATTCACTGAGCAGGATGTACCTACAGACCGACACATGCATAATGATCCCTTACACTTGGAAGCTTTGATTGACTGAAAGAAAGTTCAAAGAGTACTTATAGATGGTGGAGACGGCCTTAACATATGCACATTACATTTGATCAAAGCTTTGGGTTATTCTGAACATTATATTGATTCTACCAAGAGAATCAATATCAAAGCTTATGATGACGAGGAACGACCTTCTAAGGGTGTAGTGATTTTGCTAGTACAAATAGGACCAGTTACAAAAGACATCACCTTTCAAGTCCTAAATAGAGAATTGGGGTACAATATGCTATTAGGCCGCCCATGGATACATACCATGGAAGCAGTACCATCAACTTTTCACCAATGCGTGAAGTTCCCATACAATGGCATTGAGATCACCATCCATGGTGACCCAAACCATTTTCAACACTACAATTATTTAAGGGCAAGCATAGATAATCAAGAACCAAACAATCAGGTAGCGCCACTTCACTTACAAATGAAATCATTATCAATCATAGAAATAGAAAAGAATTCACCCACCACATCTTCTTTACGGATTAAGGAAGTTGGTTGTGGGGAATATTTCATTTCGAGTAACCCGACTAGCAAACAAGCATCTCTTTCTCCCAGGTCTTTTGGGAAGCCTCAGAACATAGTAATGAAGCAAGATAAAATAAAGGAGATAGTGAAGTATTCAGATTCATGCTCTTTTATTAGATGGGGAGACTTACAAGAATAATCTCTAGATGAAGATGTCAATCACTAGATATATAGAGAAGACGACATGACAATACCCAGGTTACCTCTAGACTAGTATGGCAATGAATTCAAGATGCTACAAAAACATGGGTACGATGGTACCACGAGATTGGGATTGCAGAAGCAAGGCAAATTAGAACTTGTTCTACCACATGAAAACCCAAAGAATCAAGGGCTAGGATATAAACATGTACCAAAGATAATCGAGGCAAGGCAACATACACTAGATATACTAAACAAGCCTAGGTTACTCTCCAAGTACATACCTCAGAATCAGTTGTCAACACAAGAATTTCCCTCTTCATCTCATAGAAGAAGGAGAGCACCAACATCTCCTAGTATGGAATCAAAAGGTGAAGATATGAGGCAACTTCTACAAGAAACTAACACAGAATCATCTAGCAATACAGTACCAGAAACATCTGAACAAGAAAATATGGTAACAGATATAGGCTTAGCACCAACAAATGAGCCTAATCCTTGGTTATTGTCAATACTTTTTCCAGGAGAAACAACTTCATCTCCTCCATTTGAGTTAGATGAAGAAAGACTATAACGAATAATACCATGCTTAATTAAGAAGGGTATCCACAATACAAAGGAGGTCCACTAGTCAAACTCAACTACAAGAACAAGAGGAGATGAGTGACACAATCTCAGAAAGTGAAACATACATAGAAAGTGTGACAAATTATCATGACTATGAATTCCCATCTGATAATCATGACAACCCTCAAGCAATTTATGATGAGGACATATCAGGTCATCTGAATAACCAAGTATGCATGTTATCAAGATCTTCTACGATAGAAGGGAACAATGACCTACCCCTTATGCATCCATATTTGATTGACTGGGGGCAAAAAAAAAGCCACAATTAGATTGGTTCCAAAATGATGAAGTCATAGCTGAATTCTTGGGTGCAATGGATAGACTCCCTCATGATGATCACAAGACTAGCTTTGCAATAGATCTAGACAAAACCGCATATTTCAGAGAAGCAAGCTCCTCTTCTAGTCAAGACAATGGTAATGAAGATGAACACATATCTCATAACATAATGGATACTCTTCCTATTGATAATGAACAATCAACATTATTGTTAGAAGAAACCAAAGAAATTAACATTATGTTTTTTCTGGTTATAATCAAATAAAAATCTCACAAGAAGACCAACCTAAGACAACATTCACTTGTCTGTGGGGAACATATTGCTGGAATGTGATGTCATTCGGCCTTAAAAATGCAGGCGCTACTTATCAAAGGGAAATGACCACCTTATTCCATGACATGATACACACAATCATGGAAGACTATGTAGATGAATTTCTAGCAAAGTCCAACACAAGAGATTATCATCTAAACATATTGGCTAAAATCTTTGATAGACTTGAGCAATACAATGTACAACTCAATCCAAAAAAATGTGTTTTCGAGGTAAAATCCAGAAAACTCTTGGGATTCATTGTATCCAATTGTTGCATTGAAATAGATCCAAAAAAAGTAAAAGCCATTTTAGACATGTCACCCACTACACTCAAGAAACTCAGAATTTTGCAAGGTAGATTACAATCCATAAGGCGTTTCATTTCCCAATTGGTAGAAAAGTGCCATCTATTTCAACAACTTCTAAAGAAAGGTGTCACATTCAAATGGACACAACAATGCTAGGAGGTATTCTAGAACCTAAAAGAATATCTTTTGTCCACACTTGTGTTGGTTCCACCCATGCATGGGAAACCATTACTCTTGTATATAGCTGCAATAAATTCCTCCTTAGGTGCTCTTCTAGCACAACATGATGAACAAGGAAAAGAGAGAGTTATCTATTACCTCAGTAGAACACTCATTGGATATGAACTCAATTACACACCAATACAAAAAGCATGTCGTGTAGTAGTTTTTGCATCACAAAAACTGAGACATTATATGCTGAGTCATAAGGTCTAGATCATCGCACACTTCGATCCACTCAAATACTTGATGAACAGAGCAACTTTAACTAGAAGGCTTGCCAAGTGGGTCATGATACTTAGTGAATTCGACATTGAATATGTTGACAGAAAAGCCATTAAAGGAAAAATCATAGCAGATCAACTTGTAGAAGCACCCCTACAAGGTAGTCATCCAATGGTGGTAGATTTTCCAGATGAATCAATATTTACACTGTCAGCACAAATAAACTGTTAACTATTCTTTGATGGGTCTCACACAAATCATGGAGCAGAAGAAAGAATTCTATTCATAACTCCTCAAGGAGATTCAATTCCCAAATCATTCAGGATCAACTCCCCTTGCATCAATAACATCGCTGAGTATGAAGCCCTAGTGGTAGGACTCCGTACTGCACTAAAGTGGAAAATCATGGAACTTCAAGTCTTCAGAGACTCACTTATTATTAATCAAATCAATGATGATTACAATATAAAAGATAATAAGATAACACCCTACAAAAAATTGGTATAATAATACAAACAACAGTTCACCAATGTAACATTTGAACAAATACCAAGAGCGCAGAACAAGGTAGTCGATGCAATGGCAACAATAGGCTCTCTCTTGGATATGCCACATGATGGAATTCACTTTGCATTTCAAGTGGAACAACTCATTGTGCCAACTCATGAAATACCAACCACTGAATATTTATGTATGATAACAGGACCCGAGTCCCCATGGTATAGAGATATATGTGCATACCTGCATGATCAATATATACCTCTAGATCTTTCATGGAATCAAAGGAAGGCACTCATCTGAAAATCATCAAGATATTCAATCATTGCTAATACTTTGTACAAAAAAAGTATAGAAGACACCTTACTCAGATGGCTCAATGTTGAGGAGGCACAAATTACCCTGAAAGAAGTTCATGATGGGGCACATTCTTCTGGACCAGCCCTAGCAAAAACACTATTACAAATAGTTTAATATTGGCCTAAAATGGAAAAGGACACTTAAAAGTATGTCCAAAGATGAAAACAATTCCAAATGCATGGAAACCTGATTCATGCACCTCCTCAAGATCTTCAGCCAATAACATCATCATGGCCATTTTCACACTGGGGATTAGATCTTATAGGGAAAATAAACCCTACCTCCTCCAACAGACATAAGTTTATTCTCAAAGCTACTGAGTACTTCACAAATTGGGTTGAAGAAATCTCGATGACCTTCACAATAGGGAGGCAAATAGCTAAATTCATTTTGAATTATATCATTTGTAGATATGGAGTTCTGATGGGATGGGGTTTGGGATAGACTAGCCTAGCCTATGCTCTTGGATCCTTTCCTTGGATCACCAGGTGTTCTAACCACACCCTAGGGTCTCTAGGACTCCCCCTTCTTGTGGAATCCCCTGACCTTGCCCAATCCACCCACCAACAACTTGAAAAACTACTCCTAAGGTCTCACCTACTCATGAGATTCAAGAACCCTTACTTGGGCTAATAAGTGTTTAGCTTGTACAACACCTTCTTGGGTCCTAGCAAGGTTAGGACAGGTCTAAGACATGATTTTCCACCCACTCATGTGCCCCCAGGAGGTTTCCAACATCCAACTCCTTACCGATTTCACCATTTTTGTCTTTTTCCTACAAAATAGGGCTACAAGGAATGTGCCCAATTAGGCCTCCTATCCGGACTTTTAGGGATCCCTCTTGCAAATGATGCAAATGCTTGTGAAACTTCCTAAAAGACCTGCTATTCATTTGGCAAGGGCTCAAGGATTTTTTTGGTTTTGGGCCTCCAAGTGTCCGTGCACTGCCCTAGGTGGATTTTAAGGTTTTTAAGGGTTTTAAAGAGGGTTTGTAGGCCTACCAGGGTCACAGTGTTTGTTTATTGATTTCACCACCTTGTCTAGATTGGTGGAAGATCATCCTTCTCACCAATTGTGCTCCATTCACCCCTCTACAACTCCTCCAAAGGGTGCCTCCTCCTCTATCCTTCCTTGCTCTCCAAGACCTCTGCAACTTAACCCTTCATAGCTGGGCACTGTCCAGTCTCGCCTAGGAGTGGGTCTTTAGATGGCCTCCCTGCATCTTCAAGGGCCCTACTTGCTTTGAAGTATTGTACAGGGTCTGTACTCCTATTCCCCATGGTTTCATGGTAATTTTACAATGGGGAATGGAGTTATGAACCCATTGACACAAACCAGTCCAAAACTGGACAGTGAGAAGCAAGTTTTAAAAATATTTACAAACACACACAACCTGCAAAACAAAACCTAATATAAATGCTCACAATGGAAGTAAATACACCATACAAGACACTCAACATATTTTTTCTATAAAATCAATCCATTAATGATCTTGTCTTACTCCATTTGTGTCGACTGGTAACTAAAATTGCAGTCACAGTCAAGTCACTTTGCTTGGGTCGTACAACAACTGACATCCAACCCATTATCTTAGGGTTTGCAACTACATATACTACCCTTTCCTCAGTCTATGTGCCCATATTAGGGTTGTCCACGCTACACTAAAGATTTTGACCACTAGGTGGAAAAGTTGCTTGACAACTTTGAAAAGTTGTCATGCAACTTTTGCAACTTTTGAGCAACTTTCTCAATGTTGCTTTTCTTGACTCCTAGGCCCACATTGGGATATCCTAAGGACACCACCATGCTAAGAAGGACCCTAAACACATCAAAGGTACACATACCCTCTACTTTCAAGAAAAACTCATCTTTGACTTATGACCCTAGGACCTCAACTAGGACCTAAACTAAGACCAATGAGCACATGGCTCTTATTGTATATACAATGGCTTCTTAAACAAGAAATAACACAATCAAAATCAAATGGTGGGAGCCCTTTGAAGGGTGCTCCTGCACCAAGTTCCCATGTGCATTATAACTGACAACAGATGACCCTTGAAAAATCAAGAAGTAAGTGAACTATGCAACCAATTTCACATCCAACAACGTTTTGCGACACCCTACTATCCCCAAAGAAATGGTCAAGATGAGGCAACAAACAAGACTATTCTGAAAATTTTAAAGAAAGTTGTCAATGATACTAGATGGGATTGGCATCTCCAGCTAAATCCACCTCTTTGGGCCTATCGAACTGGTGTCCGCACAACCACTGGTACCACACCTTACTCTTTAGTTTGTGGTTCAGAGGCTATTTTACCTATCGAGGTAGAATTTCCATCACTAAGAGTCTCTCTGAAAAATATTATCTCAGAAGAAGACTACAGAGTAGCACACTTACAAGAACTAGAATTCCTAGATGAAAAATGACAAAATGCTCTAAATCATTTACAAGGATATCAAAACAGAATGAGAAGAAGCTACAATAAAAGAGTGAACCCATGTTGCTTCAAGGTAGGCAACATTGTTCTTAAAGAAAATAAAAGGAATCTTGTTGAACGCGAAAAGATGGGAAAGTTCGAGCCTAACTGGTTAGGTCCTTTTGTTATAACCAAAGTAGTTGGAAACTATGCTTATCATTCGCAAACGATGGAGGGAGATCCACTCCCCGATCCCATTACTAGCATGCACCTAAAAAGATATTACATCTAAGGGTGGGTTCACTTCAATTTTCAGTACTGCATTTGCATTTTTTTTTTTAATGCATTGCATATCTTCATTTCAGAATACATCATAGTTGCTTGCACAACATATAGTTGCATACCATTATTGCTTTCTCATATAGTTGCATCAATAACACAAGATGATTATTTGAGTTGTTCACTTGTCTGCAATGAAATGAAAGAAGGTGGACTCATTTCCTAGATACTTGATCATGAAGTCTTTAGGAGGCATTTATTCATTTAGTTTCAAACATCGCCTTGTCATTGAGCTTTATCTATGATTGAGTAGAGGTTTCACTATTCAACCTTGTTACCCAAAATCTATCATTTTCTATACCTCACACATTAATCAATGCTCTAAGTCATTACAAATACCTAGTTGGTCATGTGGCTAGTAAAAAATCAATAAATTCTACTTCAGCGTTGTTGTAATTATCATACCCATGTAGGTTTCATTACTTACAAGTCAAGGCAAGAAAATGAAGAAAAATAAAAGAACAATACTATGCCAATTTCCATCAAAAGGCAAAATAAAAAAATGATATATTACTAAAATATCATGCATACAAGTGTGATAATAAAAGGATTGACTATGGGAACATACAAATAACTCCATCAGGGCTATGGACGCCTGCTAGCAATGGAGCAATATTTGAGAGATAACAATGCATAACCTCGTCGAAGCCCTAAAAGCTTGTTGGCAGTGAGGCTCTATCCAGGATGCTTTTGAAGTTAGAATAACTTACATAGCTAGCCACATAGGATTCCAAGGGTCTTTGTTGGTTATAAGAGTCAGAATGAATTCAAATGTACACACATTGGAAAAAGAAGATCAAAGTTTCAAGAATTGATAGGGAAGATTTTTGCGCCTCTGTTCATAAATCTTGGTTACACAGTGTGTTCGATTGGATGATCTAAAGCCTTTTGAGAACGGATTGAACTCTTATCTCTAAAACGTTTCAAACCTTCAATTCAATCAGTGCATTTTAGAATGAGGGGCACACACATTCATCCTTGTTTAGGAGCTACATCTTCATATCGCATACTGCATTAGCATAATTTGCATTTGAAAAACTCACTGTCTCCACCACATTTTGTAGATCATCATGTCATCAAAGGTTTGTATACTTGGGGGCATAACTAAAAAAATAAAAAAACATTCAGATAAAGTCCTAAAAAAATAAAAAACATTCAGATAAAGTCCTGAAAAAAATAAAAAACACTCAGATAAGGTCCTAAAAAAATCAATCCAAAAACAATCAAATATCGTTCCACAAATTCCAAAAACATTCAAATATCAATTAAAAAACTTGCAATAAATTGTCTCGCAAGAATCAAACACCCTAGCAGATATCCAGCAAACACTTCGCATGAAGTTAAACAAAGGATACAACTATCTTGTCAAAAAATTTGCAATCAAGTTGATCAATTGTCTTATCTATCGAATCACTATCAAAATATCAACGTGATCACCATCTTGTCTTAAATAGAATTGGTACACTTGAAACCAGACAGGTCAGTCTTAAACGGGGTCTAAAACTTCTGAAATGAGACATTATCAAAATCACATCAAACATATCAAAGCGAAGACACAATCAATCCAACTGTTGAGTTTTGTCTATTTTGGTTGACTCTTTTATCAAATTGGTGAAGATCATTGCTTTTAGCTACTCAAGGATGTCCAAAAAAGTGACTAGAAGAGCCATGATGGGCATGATCCTTTTTCTTTGTTTGTTATTTGTGGTTTGGACCAATGAAGTTCCGAGGCAATTGCTCTAGTGGGTGTCAGTGATAGGAGCATTCAGCTTGTGAATGCCACACATACCTCAACCCCTAGCGTAATTCCTAGAATGGAGGGTTCAATCCTTGTCTGCTACTTGTTTGTTTCTTGCAATGAGATATCTATGCATCTTGGTTCCTCATACCCTAGTGTAATAAGCTCCATTGTTACATAATAAGACTCAATGATGATAATGTATTGCACTACGAATAAAGTAATGAAGACTTTTTCATCCAAATATTATCAATCGAATTGTTTCCATCATATCTAATTTAGGAATAAATAAAGGTTGGTTCAATTGATTTATCATTTCATATCATTTCTTCTAATCTATTCTCCATCTAACAACTAACAATTCTTCCAATTTCACCTATTTTGACACAACAAAAAATTCCACTTCGCATTATGTTGTATTAGTCCATTGCATTATCACAAGCATGTCTTCAATCATCACATAAAGATGCATACATTAAAAAATAAAGGCACATCACATCACTACATTATATCACATTAGCATTAGATGCATTATCAAGTAAGCATAAAATAAAAAACCAAAACATTAGACATAACATATATCACCAGATAACTCATCATCAAAAGTGAATATCATATATCTCATCAAAATGTGTTAGAATACATCATATCTATGCTACATCATCAATAAAATAACATATCAACCAATGCTGCCTCTATCTCTAGGAGGATCCTGCCCCAAGATGTCCCAAACATGTCCAAGGTGGACCCATAACACCACCACTACTGTTCCGTCGAGAAGTAGACCTACTAGAACCTGAACGACCTCTATACTCACTAAAACTAGGAGCTCTTTGTGCCTCAGGAACAACACCATCATAGAGCTATCTATAATACAAATCCTCATGCACAACATAATAAAGTCTATCTGACTACTTGCGTGCATCAGTACCCAGAGCAAAATGTTGGTCATAAGCAGTCTGAACCAACTGCATCTGCCTCACTTCATCATCTCTCTCCCTCTGTAGCCGATCTCTCTTAGTGGCTATCTGCTCCCTCTCACCGGCTATCTGATCTCTCTTTGTGGTAAGCTCCTCCATCACCCACCGATAATGATCTCTATCCTCCATCCACCGCTACCACAAAGTAGCAACCAAGTCCTCCAAACTCCTAACCTAAGCCCTCATTCCCTCCTCATCATCATCTCCCTCCGCATCTCCTCTCTCCATAGCTTGGGGGATATCAACATCATGTCCACCACCCCCCCCCTCATCTCCATCGCTTCTTGATGAGCCTAATACTGACTCATCGCTCTCACTCCCACTCTCACCAGAACTACTCATAGATGTGGTACCTCCACTGATATCCACATCCTCTCCTCCACCCTCCACCTCCTATACAATTGTTGCTATCAGATCTATCTGATCCCTATCCCGTCCTCCTTTTCCTCTATCTCTCCCTCTCCTAACCCATCCTCCACCATCTCTCCTCTCCCTCTGGGACCCTTGTCATGTCTAATCTGCTAAGCATCAATCAGAACTATCAGATCTGTCAAAGGTATGGGCCGATGTTGTATCCACCATACACTATACTGTGTTGTAGTTCCTGGATATGCAACACCAACTTTCCAACCCCACTAAATGGGAGCAAGAGCATCAAACTCAACAATGGAAACATAAGGCTGCACACATGCACCCCAATCACCGATCTTGCGAGTAGTACGAGAAAAATAAGTTGTCACATCCAGAATACCCTGTATCTCCCCAAACTGTCGAAGTACACGGCCAGGAAGATGCATATCAATAACCCTGTGACCACCAACATCTCACCCAATAGGATATCTTTGTTGTCGACAAAAAGGAAGATGATGGACATCATCATCCCAACCGGGGCAAGTAAGATAAGGTCTCCCTGAGAAGTACTATAATGTATCAATCTGATGACACCAATACAAAATGTTGCCCGATGCCCTATGTCTAACTCCAACAGTTTATTTGTAAGCGTATGGCTTCTCTGGCTCTAAATTAATATGTATCATAGAACAAAATATAGCCATGTGCTCCCATGCCCATATCTGGAGCAAGGTAACACCGTATCTAATAGATTTCTGCTACAAATATACAATCCCATGCATCTGATGATATAAAGTGGCAAGAAGACAAGGACCCCAAAAAAACACTCGTCTATCAATAACCATATTGTGAATCACTCATCCCTATCCAATAGGGAAACTGTGGGTAC
This sequence comes from Cryptomeria japonica, assembly GCF_030272615.1. Classification (NCBI taxonomy): domain Eukaryota; kingdom Viridiplantae; phylum Streptophyta; class Pinopsida; order Cupressales; family Cupressaceae; genus Cryptomeria; species Cryptomeria japonica. The sequence continues at coordinate 444,926,203 of NC_081414.1, read as the reverse complement.
GTCTATTAGGGATCAATAATCCAGCAACAGTGCAACCAAGAACAATAGTGAGATCATCATAATCAAAATCATCCCAATGAATCTCATAATGACCTCGGATATGAAGATCATCCTCAGAACACTCAAATAGCACACACAAAATAGATACCCTGTCACTACGGTCAAAAGTAACTCGGGCACCAAATATGGGAATGTGCAAATTACGCCACACATCCTCAAGTGTGATAGACGCCTCACCTGTCGGAAGATGAAATGAACAAGTCTTTGAATGCCACCGCTCAATCAAAGCAATAATCATAGCCCTGTTGGTCATAACCTCAGGCAGGTGAACTATATGATACAATCCAACCTATCGAAGCAAAGCAGTATCCTTTGCATCTAACTCAAGACGTTGATCAAGACCATCTAGCCTAGTCTGTCTCACGATCAAGACTAGATAATTCTCCCGCACTTGATAAAAAGAACAATGAATAAGATATATCAATCGCATCACAAGAAAACACAAAAATAAATTCATATTATGTCAAATGTGAAGTGATATAAGCATATGCGAACTAATATAAGCAAATTCGAACTAATATTTTCAATTGTGGATCAATTAAGGCAATTGCGAACCAAAATTAGCAAGTGAGAACTAAAAATTTCAATTGCGGATCAATTAAGGCAATTGTGAATCAACAAAACCAATTGCGGGCACTTTTATCAATTGTGAATTTATTATATCAATTGTGAATTATTATTATCAAATGCGAATAAATCGATCATCAATTGTGAATTAGATAATTTTGACTCTTCTAGACAACAATGAAAAATTTGGAAAAAAACAAACAAAAAAGGGCATAATTTTTGAAAACTCACCATGCCGCCAATATCGGGAGGTCTCTGATACGATCGCACTCGCTTGGACAAATGCAACCTCGCTCTATGAGCTGCCATCTCGCTCCAAGGACACAAAAAGCACTATAATCTCGAGGAATTCTTACAAAGCAAATGAGTACAAATGAGCTCAAATCAATACCAATTTTCAATATAAAGCTCAAAATTAGGGTTTTTGTCACCCTAACGACCGTGGACCCCTCCAACTTCAATGCAGTTGTAGCCATACCAAACAAGATTTGATTTTTACCAAACTTCACATTATCGATTACTAGCACAATTTCAGAAAAATGGTCTTCGTTCTACAAATTTTCGACCACTTTTTCCGAGGGGGCATATTTATACCCTAAATGTCATCGAGGCATACTGGGGCAGAAATTTTTTTTGTTTTATTTGAAACAACATCATTCTGACATTTTGTCAAAGAGGGGCAAATGTAGACACCTAAAATTGTCTCATTAATTCTACACTAATTATTCGTCTATTTAATTAGGTAATTCTTTAATTATTTTATTAAATTAAATATTTCTTCTAATCATCACATTTAACATTTCTAATCATCAAATTCCTATCATTTCATCATTTAATCAATTAACCCTATCTTAATTATTAATTAAATATAAATTATTTAATTAATTGCGACATTTTCCTTAGTTAAATAATCTTTATTATTTAATTAATTCAATTTCCTATGATTAAATAATTTCATTTAAATTATTTAATTAATTAATTTAATTCTTCCAAATCCCCAAATTATAATTCCAAATAATTCCATCTAATTTCATTTCATTTTCCCCCAAATTCAAATTTCACCTCATTTCAATTAATTTCATTTCTTCCAAATTCATATTTCATCAAATCTGAATTTTAGTTAATTTCATGTGCATTTCAGCATTCGAAAGACCAAATTCAAATCCAAATTGAAAATGAAAATCAAATTCAATTTCAAAATCCTACAACACATGCTAAAATCAAAATTGATTGATCAAATCAGTTATCTAATCAATTAACTCATCAATCTCTCATTTTCACTCAAAATCAACTTTTTATGACTAATCAATCATTTCAGTCTTCTAATCCATCTATTCAGTCTACTAATCAATCAATCCACTTATCTCTCCAATCCATTCAATCATCTGATTCATCAACTCAGTCAACTAACTAGTCTATTCAGTTCACTAGCCAATCTATCTAGTTGACTCCTCAATCAACCATGTTAATAGATCAATCAAAATGAGTTAAAAAATCAATCAATTTTAGTTGTCTATCAATCAACACTTGAGTTCAAATTCTCACCCCTTCTATGTTGAAAATCTATAAATTCAACCTCATTCGTCAATTTAATCTAGAATCATAGTCTTCAAAATTGTTGTCCATCTTATGCAGGAAATCAAGTGCAATACCTGAGAGCCACCTACACCAACAACAATGGAGAAGAAAAATGGAAGAACAAATGGAGAATAGGGAGTTTAATTATCTTAATTCTTCCACTTCTTTCATTTATTTCATTGCTTTGTGTTTAAAATCAGCTTGATTAGTTAAGGATTTTTGTGATTCGTCCTTTTAGCCTAATTAGCTTAGTTTTGATGATTTCAAACATGAATACAGTTCCCATTTTCAATTCCACTTCTATTTTTGATGTCATTGTGCCTTTCCCTAAGGTCCTACATTGATTTCTCCAAGGAGTTGATCTTATCCCTTTATTCAATTAGCAAGTTGATTATAGCTTCAACCCCATCTTCGTTATTCCCTTGGTATTGTTGATTTCCTTCATGGTTTTCTTCATGGCTAGGTTCCCTTTGTCTCCTAGTAGTGGTAGAACATCTTCCTTTTCCTCTTCCTCATCCTCTTCCTCTTCCTCTTCCTCTTCCTCTTCCTCTTCCTCTTCCTCTTCCTCTTGCCATCTAGGTTTTTACCTGGGATTTAAATTCCTTGGCTAGTTCTTGATTTAAAGTATAAAATTTTTATCTCTACTTCTTACAAGATACTCCTTTAGATTTAGTAAGTTAAAGTGAGCTCAAGGCCTAGACTTGAACCTTTTCTCTGATACCACATGTAATAACCCACTCTACTTAACCCAAAAAAAAATTACTAATTTTTTTTTCTCAATTGTGTTTGATTCAATTGCATACTCTGGGCATCTATCCAAATATAATAGTCATTCATCCATTCAGGATGAGCATCTAACCATATGAGTTCTAAGGCATCTGTCCATATGGGACAAAATATTTCATCTATCCAATTCGAGATAGGAATCTACCCAAACAGGGTAGGCATCTATCCAATTCGGGATAGGAAGTGCTTTGGCCAGAGACTTAGACTCATCAGGACCATCTAGATCCCGAGTCACTCTCTAAGAACTACACTCCTCTACTAGGAATGCACTAAGGTCGCCATCCTTAGGAGTAAATAAAATAACACAATACAAGCTTGAATTCTGCCTCAAAATTTGGCCTAAAGCCTCGAGAAGTCAAGCGAATCCATACGGGATTCCTTTCGAGTATACATTGAATTTTATTTATTTTTAAATCTTCCAATTAGTAATTATATACCCTTTGATTGAGAGGCCAAGGAACTTTGCAAACCATCTACTCGCCTTAACCAAAATCCTAGACCCCATCCTTGAACGCTTGAGTACTAGGGACAACTCCATCCCTAGACTACCTACATACCAATTTTGGCATGGGATCAAGGCTTAATGTAGTTCTGTTTTCTAACTAGGGTTTAATGTAAACTGTTTTGGTGGGTACACAACCCTTTCTAGGGTCAATGTCCTAGATAGTTTCTTTGTTGTTGCTACCCATGATGGTAGCTCTAAGAAAAGGCTCAAGGTGGCCTATTACTTGTGGCCTAAAACAACTAGATCCTATTTCCTATCATAAGCGTCACCCTTGACCTAGTTATCATCTACTGAAAAGCATTAAGATAAATAAAATCCGACATCATATGCAACCAATCCCTAATGGGGTTTTCTAAAGTTAAACTAGGTGGATGTAAAATTCATTTAAAAATTATCTTTTTAGATTATTGATCAAGGGGGATTACCTGCCCCTTGGATTTTAACTTCCATATGACCCTTATTACTCCCCGACGATTTATAGGAACAATGCCACTTACATAGTTGTTGCAGTTTTATTAGGCGTTAAGTGCAGTAGTTCAACATGATGACATTACCCATAAGCGTGACCTAGAGGCACCGTAGATACCAAACGCTGCTAAAGTTTTTGTTTCCAACTCCTCTTGCTTAGTTTTCTATCAAGAAATTCAACTATTATACTCTTGAAAAGATTAAAATAACACTACTCTAACGTAGTTGAAGTTGAGACCATTATTGCAAGAATTAAATAATTGAAAATTAACCCATGAAATTAATTATATATATCAAGAAGGATAATCACTCAAAAGTATCAACCTACTACTGCTAAGTGATCAAAGTTCAAAGGAGAGAACTATCATCTAGTTTCTTGGCATGTAACATCATTTACGCAACTAGTGAGATAATAAATATCTAAAAGGTGTAACTTGCATGATAATAGTAATGAGTAACTTGCATAATAATAATAAAGTAACTTGCATGGTAATATTAAATGTAACTTGCATGAAAAATAAAGAATAGGAAATTAAAGTTCGATTTCTAAACATGATTACTTGGAAGAGAAAAGTTCCTTGGACAACTTGAACAATGAATTAACTTAATTTGTTGGTTATATCCATTTGAATTAATAATTGAAATAAAATGAACCAACTAATTAACTAAATGAAACTATTTAGGTGAGTCTAAACCATGAGTTTATTTGCAAGTCCATTCTACAATTTAGATCCTCTTGATTTGGCAAGGTTGAAACATCCTTAGCACAATTAATTATTCCTTCTATAGTTTGTCCCAATCACTTGGCAAAGTAAATTCCCAACTTTGTTCCCTTTAATAGTGAAAAAAAAATTACAAATCTTTATTAATAAAATTTTGTTCATAAACTAATCAACTCCATTTGTAAAATAGACTTTAATTATAAACCAACCCATACTATTCAAAATTTTAATTAATACAAATAAATTTTTTTATATTAATAAAAAAAATATTTCATCTCAATAAATATAATATTCCACTAATAAATAAAAAGCAAAATTTATATTAAAGAATGTTTTTTTTTGTTTAGAAAAAACAACAAATAATAATAATAATAAAATGAAATAAACTAAAACATATTTATTAATTATTTCTTTGATAAGGATTAAGGGAGGGGGGAGTGGGGTCCCCCTCCCCAATACCTACATGCAAACATATATACGTCATAATATAAACAAGTGCCACGTAGTGGCCAGTACTTGTCGTTTAGATTTATATTAATTTATAAAGATTATTAATCTATATTGTATTAATTATAATCAATCAATAGGTAATCAATCAAACTAGTATATACCAAAAAATTTATTATTCATCCAAGTAGTCATAATCAAAACATCTCCATAATATTATTATTGTATTTTCATTATTATATTGTTATTAATTTATTATAATTATAGTATTATATTATTATATATAATATACTATATTATTGATAATATTATTTTATTATCCAATTTTTATATTATTATATTATATGAACATAATTAAAATAATATTATTAATTCATATTTTTTATATTATATATAAGTTTATTTATATGAATAATTTGAAAAGAAAACTTAAACATTCTAAATATTATTTTATTGTACCTAAAAATTTGTCTAAGAAATTTTATTTATTGAATTGTATTCCTAACCTCTTTGAATCCTAATTTGAACTATAGTCATAATTTAACCCTAACTCAAAATTTTATTTTATAACTTTAATTAAACACTAATTGAATCATAGTCCTAATCCTAATTGAACCCTACTCCTAATTAAACTCTAACACTAAACTAATTGAGCATAAATCTAACCCTAATTAAACCCAACTATAATTATAGGTGAATGTATTTGGTAATCTTTCTATTTTTTAAGTTAGTTAATTTAATCTTAACTATAATATTTGTAAATATTGTAATCTTATTTAATATTAGAGAATCCATTTTTAAAATTAACATTCAATTCGTATTATAAATATATATAAAGAAAGCCTAGAGATATAGAGGGTTTCATTTTTTAATTTAATACACACACACACACACACACACACACACACACACACACACACATGCACAAGTTATAAGAAATTAAATAAAGAAACATTTATTAATTTACAAGTATAATAATTTATTTAAATATTAGAATTAGAATGTATAGTCCTTAAAATAAACTTTAAATAAATCAAATTAAACAGTAAAACAAATCTTGATAAATTAAATTAAAATAAACCAAATTCAACCCTAATAACAAAGAAAATTCAACCCTAATAATATATGCAATCAAGATTAAGGGTTAGAGTTTAAATAACATTATTAAGTAATTAGGATTAGAATTCAACTATGGTTAGGGTTAAAGTTACAATTTTGGTTATGATTCAATTTGATTTAGTGTTAGATCTAGTGTTCAATTTCATTTATTTGGTTTATTGTTATAGTTAGGATTTCATATAAAATTAGAGTTAGGCTTGGTTTAGTGTATAATTATATTTTATGTTGGGTTTCAATTTTTATAGGGTTAGGGTTAGGGTTATTGTTAAATTCGGTTATGGGTTAATTTTGTTTTGGGTTAGGGTTAAATTTGGTTATGGGTCAAGATTAACTTGACTTAGTTTTAAATTATTTTTTTAGTTAGTTCATTTAATCTTAACTATAATATCTTTAAATATGTGTAATCTTATTGAATACTGGAGAATCCATTTTTTAAATTAACATTCAATTAGTATTATAATTAGTTTTATAGTTTCAATAATAAAGGCAAAACTTATTTGTCGTGGTAGTAACATATATCAAATTTATGAAATTTGTATATTACCAAATTACATGAGGATAACTAAAATAAAGACCTAAAAAATTTAAGTATTTACATACAAATTCAAATTACATGAGATAACTAAAACATGCTAAATATTATTTTAATGACCTAAAAATTCGCCTAAAAAAAATCATTTAGAAAGTGGATCCGAGAAATCCGGTAATAAGATGCAAATTATTTGAGCCAATTAGATTGAAGAAAAAAAAATTCTGTAAATTGAAAACTTAAAAATCATGCATCTAACTGTCGTGCTCTGTGAAGTGTACCTGTACCTGCAAACACAATGCACTCAATAAATCATTACAAGCAATGGTTAGAGAATTAAATCAAAGAAAGACAAAACCATAGCTAAGCTGTCTATCGCCTCCTAGTAAATACGAGTATGAATTTTTCTCTCAAATCTTGGTATGCAAACTCTAGTGACTTGACTACACTTAAATGGAGGATTTAAATGATGAAGATGCATGATCTAGCAATGATAGCATGATTAAGCTACATGATTTCATGATTATTCTAGAAAATAGGCTAGAATGAAGATGCAATTAAGCTAAAATTGAACATGATAACATTGCTTGAAATGATAAACTAGAAGCTAGATGCCTATAGTAACAAAGCTTGAATGCAAAATGAGATGAATCAAAATGATATGAAATTGGGATCCATATTGCTCCAAAATGAGGTCTATTTATAGGATTTCCCAAGGCTAGGGGTGAGGTGGCAGGAATCAACGGTCAAGATTGATTTGAAGATATCAATGGTTAAATTGGAGGAGGTTGGCAAAGGGGTTGGATTAAAGGGAACATCTGTCATCTCTATGGTGACAAGTGTCAAGAGGCTTCTAGAAGAGATTAGATGAAAGGGAACACTTAGTGACAAGTGTCACAAAGGTTCTAGAAGATTTTGGATGAAAGGGAACATGGTGGGTAGGTAGAATGGGTTAGGTTTAGGAATGGTTAGGTTTAGGAGTGGTAGAAATTAGGAGAATTTGAATTTAGAAATTCAAATAATAGGAAAAGGCTAATTAATTTCAACAACTCATGAATTTGATTTGTTTTAATTAATTAGGGAATTATAAAAAATGATTTTGGATAGGGGGAATTAATTAATTTGAATTAATTAATCAAAGGGGATTATTGAAATGAACCTTATTAAATAAATCTATAGATTTATTAATAAGTAGATGAAAGGGGGAATTTAATCAAATTGCTTAGTGAATTTAATTAAATTGGGAAGGAGGATTAATTAAATAATTGCTTATTTAATTAATTATCTTCAGACCATTTTTAGGTGTATACATTTTTCTCCTCTTTGAAGCAAGGTGTGATGACGCGTTGATTCAAAGAATAATCTCATTTTGCTGATGATATTGATTTGATAGGATGCCCTGGCTCTTGATTGCTAAATTCTAGTACGATGATGCCTCCTCAGGAGATTAATTGAGATAATTGATCTTTGGAGTTTTTGCGAAATTGATATCCCGATAGATTGATTTTCTGCAATGGTGTTTGATGAAAATGCGAGTTCTTTTATTATCTTGATTGCTTAGATTGGTAAGATTGAAAAATCTTGATTGATTAGATTGATAAGATTGAGATTCTGTCTGGTTTCAGGAAGGATTCATCCTGTATAAGACAACGATGATCAAAGCGTCTGGTTTCAGGAAGGATTCATTCTGTATAAGACATGATCAGAACGTCTGGTTTCAGGAAGGATACATTCTGTATAAGACATGAATCAGAATCAGATCGTTTGGTTTCAGGAAGGATTCATCCTGTATAAGACATGATAGAATCGATTAGGTTTGATTGATTGATTTGATTTGATAAGGTTGATTAGATAAAGAACTGACAGTTTGTTGATATCAAGTTACAGAAATATTTGGATTTGCTGATTGTTGATTCTGTTTGAGAGAGATAGCATAAGATTTTTGCTGGGTCAACAATATCATGAGAGAGATATGAGTCATCATTCTGATTGTGTATACACTTGTGATGATACTTTGATGATTTATGTGATAGATTTAACCTTGGATAAAAGGAGCTTGTAGGATCCCATGCAAGAATGAAATGCAAGCTAAAATGCAAATGAAAATGCAAACTATGATCGAACCAGTCACTGGATTATTTTGCGTTTTTGTCATCATTGAGCTTTTGAAATGTGGGAAGTGAGTGCAAACATCGATGGTATAATTAAACCATGATGACCTAAGCACTATTTTCCTGGATTTTGATATAGCAAGTTAGCACAAGCATCGAGGTATAATTGAACCGAGATGACCTGAGTGTTGCTTGCGTAAAACAGGCAGCATTAATCATTTCAATATGCAAATAGGAAATGTCTTCAATGATATTCTGATGATGATGCCCTGAGACAAATTTGCACATATTAATGATTAATTTTCAGACAACAGACAAGAAAAATGTCATGTTTCTTCCTTGTTCCTCTAGTCAAAGACATCCTGGAGTCACTCAGAAATCATGATAGTGAAAAGCAATATAGAAAAGTTGAACAATCATGTTACAATCATTATCCAAAAAGATATTATCCACTGAAAAGTGTGTGATGTTCTTAGATTGACTTTGTGATAGCTTGATAGTTGATAGTTTGATCTTGTGTTTAATGTTGGATGTGTCTCAGTTTTCGCTTAATAAGAGTTGTCTAACTGTTTGTTCTACCTGTTTAATTAAGCTCAAAAATGATCTAGAGTTTGCCCCAAGCCTAGAAACAAATTCATTATAATATATCCAATGATCCAAACCATGGTGAGAGAGAAGTTGCGATGCCTGCGTATGTACAAAGGCTTTATGATGGATATGGATAGCACTGATGGAAAATGAATGCAAGTGGAAAAATGCATGAACTAATAGATGGAAGAGCTAGCGGACAGATAGCGCCTATTTGCCAGGTTTTCACCATCTGTTTTTATTGCACTTTTTTTGATATTTGATTTTTTTATTTTTTAAATTTTTTTTCACTATTTTTTATTTTTTTCTTATTTTTCACTGTTTTTTATTTTTTCACTGTTTTTTATTTTTCTGATTTTTTCACTGTTTTTGATTTTTTTGATTTTTCATACATAGAATTTCTTCAAGTGCATGCTATTGATAGGTTCCTCAAGCTGATATCCATCCTGTGTTGATAGCTGATATGCTCCTGATCCAAATACTGTTGTGACCACAAATGGACCTAACCAGTTTGGTTCAAACTTTCCTTTCTTTTCTCGATCTGCCTGGTTGCATGGATTATCCTTTAGCACTAGTTCTCCAACTTGAAATAGTCTTGGTTTGACCTTGTGATTATAGCTCTGGCATATTCTTTGCTAATATACCTTTAGATGAAAAAAGGCATTTTGTCTTCGTTCATGGATCAGCTCTAACTCTTGCAGCCTAGATACTCGTTGTTCTTCATCTGGGATGAGACCTTTTAGTGATACACGTAGAGAGGGTATCTCTACTTCGATTGGCAATATGGCTTATGATCCGTATACAAGAGAGAAAGGTGCGGCACCTGTCGGTGTACGAATACTGGTGTGGTAAGCCCATAGAGCAGGGTTCAGTTGAATATGCCAATCTCTTCCAGCATCGTTCACTATCTTTTTGAGGATTTTCAGAATAGTTTTGTTAGATGTTTCTGCTTGCCCATTTCCCTATGGATAATATGGTGTGGAGAATCTGTGCTAGATTTTGAACTTCTCACATAGCTCTTGTACATCTTGATTGTTGAATGGTCGCCCATTATCAGTGATAATGGTCATTGGTATTCCATAGCGACAAATGATATAGTTCAAGATAAATGCAGCAATTTGTTTTCCTGTGATGTTTGTGAGAGGTACAACCTCAATCCATTTTGTAAAATATTTTGTAGCTACTAGGATAAATTTGTGTCCATTAGATGAAGAAGGATTTATCTTTCCTACCAGATCTAGACCCCATTGACAAAAAGGCCAAGATGTTGCTAAAGCATGAAGTTCTTGTGCTAGTGCATGGATTAAATTCCCATGGATCTGACATTGTTTACATGTTTTAGCTATTTGAAAAGAATCTCATTCCATAGTCGGCCAATAATAGCCCAAGCGTATGAGTTTTTTTGAAAGGGTAAGACCACTTGAATGAGTGTCACAAATGTCGTTATGGACTTCATGTAAGGCCTTATCAGATTCTTCTTGTTCGAGACATCTTAAAAGAGTACCGTCTAGACCTCGTTTAAATAGGGTATCCGTGACAAGAGTATAATGGGAGGATTGGCGAATAAAGTTTCTCTTTTGGTTTTTCAATAAGTCAGGAGGTAGGATATTGTCTTTCAGGTAGGTGTAAGTTTAGCCATAGTAGGAGGAATCGTGTCCAATAAGTTGACAGATGGTTTGGGAATTAGGACAATTAAAGGCGAGATGAAACAACTCTTCAACCAGGACTTCGTAACGCTGTTGATTTTCCTATGTCTGCAATAGAGAAGCAAGTGTAGCCATGGTGTCTGTTGATTTATTATCATTTCTTGGAATCTGTTTAAAAGTTATTTCTACAAAGTACTTCTTGAAATCATCCACCATCTTTTTGTAAGCCATGAGTTTGTCATATTTTGTTTGATAGTCATCATTGATTTGATTAATAACAAGTTGAGAGTCTCCAAAGACTTGAAGTTGTGTTATATTCCATTCTACAGCCATTTTGATACCTGTTACCAATGCTTCATACTCTGCCATGTTTTTTTTTTTTGATAGGTAATGGGTCGAAGCCGATAAGGTGTACATACTCTACCCCCTTTGTGGGATTTGAACTTGTGACCTCTATTTCAAGAGCACAAGTTCTCCACCACTAGGCCAACTCAAGTTGTACTTCATACTTTGCTATGTTATTTGTGCACAGAAAGCTTAATTTGTATGCTTTCGGGATTGTATGACCTTGTGGTGTGATGAATAGAATTCCTGCTCCTGATCCATGTTGTGTATCATTATTGACACTTTCTCTTGGACTGATATTCGGGTGATGTATTGTAAGATATGGATCGAACCCTGGAATGTTTGTATATGACTAGATAAAATTGACTTGCCATCTTTTGAATAGTTTCAAGTATTTTTGTCTTGCTAGTTCTGATAGAGAGATTGCTGGATGTAGATCAATTGTGTCAATGGTAACAGCCTCTGTTGGTTCTATTAGGATAGATAACTTCTCTTGATATAATTCAGGTAAGGTGTCAAATCTCCCATCTTCCGGCACCTCGAGGAGGTTTTCACCGTTAGATGCATCCTTTATTTTTACTTTTTTCTTGTCTAATGTTGCCAATAAATGGTTTTTCAGCATTAGACCTGATATTGTTTTCTTGATTTTCACTTTTATGACTAGGAGATTTAACACCCACTTGACTCAAAGATACGTTAGCAGAATCCATGGTGAAAGTTGTTGTGGGTTTGATTTCATCAAGATATAAGGATATGGCATGGTCATTTGGAAAGGTATCAATGTTACTATGTCCTTCATTTTCCCAGTCCATAGGTTCAGGATAGATTAAGGATAAAGGATCCTCATGTTCAATAGTTTCAAAGATATTGGGGGTCATGATAGAGATGTCAGAGCTTTCAATATGTATTTCCATGTCTAGAATGATACTCTCATCAGAATGACCTCGTATAATAAAATCCTGATCATCCTCGGTTAAGTCCATGTCAGTTGAATGTGATTCTAATTCAAGTGGGCTAGTTCCTAATGTTTGTCCTAAATACATGTGAACTACATCGACTTCTACATCTTCTTCTTCCCTTTCAATTTGAAGTTGTTCTTGTTTGTTTTTCCATGATATCAAATATTCTCCAATCCCTCGATCTCTTAGCTGTATTTGTTTTTCCATGTTTGACATAATTGATTCAAATGATTGTTCCTTGCTTGAAGATGTTGCCTCTTTGTTATGTGGAATAATGATCTCTTGAGCTGTTTTCAAATTACTACAACACTGCAATGGATTTGAGACTGCTGAGATAGTGGTTTCCTGCCCATTGTAGGGAAATTTTAAGCATTGATGACCTATTGATGGTATAGCTTGTATGTCCCGAATCCATGGTCTCCCCAAGAGTATATTGTATGGTAGGTCCAAGTCTAAAACTTGGCATGCTGTATCTTTTTGCAAGGGTCCCACTTTGATAGGTAATATCACAATTCCTTTGGAGTAATGATATTCTTCACCAGATGTTTTGATTTTGATCTTTTTCAGGGGATCAACTGCATCTTCTGAATAACCCAAAGCACAAACAAGACTCAAAGAGAAAATGTTCAAGCCAACTCCTCCATCTATTAGGACACATTTAACAAGCGTTCTATGAATGAGGACTTCAATTTGCAAGAAAGCACTATGGGGATTTTGTAATGAATTAATGCTTGGATATGAAGGAGATGAGCTTTGAATAGGATCCTCTGAAATAGGCTTGATGGGTATATTGTTTGGTAAGGATGCTATGGAAGGTTCTTGCAAGCTTTCAAGAGGTGTAAGAATAGATGCCTTTGGAGAGTCAATTTTCTTATGGGGGGATGAGCCATTTCTAGATATAGGTGTGTGATTGTGATCTTCTTTAGCCAAATCCTTTAGGGATCTCTTTAAGAGTTGCATAAAAGAGCCACCTTTCTTTTGAGATGTATTTGAATCCTTGTGAGGTTTTGACATAGTTGGATTTTGATTTTGGACTTGTTTGATTGCTTTGATATGTTGACTTGTTACTTGTATTTTGCTTTGGAATGTCATGTTGATATGATCTTCAGCTATTTCAAATGTTTCTATTTCCATTTCAGGGGCTTGATTGTCTAAATGTTGTTTTGATAATTGATCAACTGTCAAGGTAGATACGCTAGAATGATAGGACATGCAAAGATAATTCAAGTGTTTAAAAGTTTGCAAGTTTTTCAATCTTTGGTTTAGGAGTGCAATGATGATGATTTGATAAGAACCAAGTCCAGTAGGAACGATATATCCTATGATGTGGGACAAGATTATCCTGACCAAACATTTCAGTTTCGTGATAAAGGATGATTGATCCTGATGAGAAACTATGTTTGAGTGATCAGTTTATCAAAGAGGGTTATAATGCACTTTGAGATGTTTAGATCTTGAACTTGTTGAGGGTGAACACTTTAAAAATCTTAAGGTGTTTATCTTCTAGAGTCTGATTTTGAAGGGTGATAACTTCACTAAGCAAACCGAGTGGAAGTTCTAAGTACAGACTGTCAGATAACAGGTGTTTATGTTTACTGCAAATTGATCAGGCAGAAATGACAAATCTGAAACAAGCATGCACGACACAGTTCTAGATTGACAAATGCAGAGTTCCGTAAGACAGATTATAAAGCCTAAAACGACAAGAGATATACTACAAAATGACAGACTAGTGATTTCATGTGGAAAGCAGTGTTTCGTACGACATAGAATCTTGACTCGTATGACAAAAGATCAAGCAATACGACAGAGAAACCTAACTCGTACGACAGGTATTTGAACAGTGATAAAAATTGTTTGCTTGTTTGAGTTTTTGGATCACTGAATTTTGATATTTTACTTTGGTTTTCCAGTTTTAAGTGTCTGATTTTTCAATTTAGGGACGAATAAACAACAAATACATGATGTGATACGTGACTCTCAATCAAGCTAAACCCTAAGGAAATTGGCTGAGAATGAAAACCTTTGCTTGCTGACTTAGGTACACACCCAATAGCTCATCAGAATACGGCCGTTGAGTCTCACGAAATGGAATCTCAACGTCGTATTATCCGACTCCAAATGCTAATGGGGGCACGATATGGCAAGTGTCTTGGGAGAGTTACTATCTCTCTTGCACAAAGATTATCACCCTTTTGGAGGTGAATCAGGTAGCTTCTATTTTAACCAAAACTAGTAAGGGATCCATTTGGCACGTCGGGGTATAAACTCAATTAAGAGGTCTCCCAACCTTGAAAACCAAGGTTTGATATACCCGAAGGTATGGAGGAGAGCTATTCCCAAGCACTGCAGTTGCTTTGATTTTCATCAAAAACACATTTATTTTATAGTGGGTTGGATTACTTGGCGTTAGTCGTTCCCACTTAGGTCGTTCCCCTCTCATCGGCCTTAATGGCTAAGAGTTATTACTCCTCAGGAGGGCAGGCCTACTAAAGAAATGCACTTATGAAAGAAAAAGATGAGTCTAGCTTTTTGATCACCTAAGAAAGGTGAGAGCATACTTGCCTATCATCAAAGACACGAAATACATGATTGTTCATTCCTTTAGCAAAATTGAAGTGTGCCTAGAAAACTTTAATGAATACACAAAGTTTAGTCGGATTCATAGGCAACCTGCAAAATAGATCCATTAGTAGTCATTGATTTGTTTTGAATTTGGTCTTTGACAAGCGTATCTTCGTCAATCGTCCTGCAGGAAAGAGTTAGGCTGCCAAAAATCTCACAAACCAGTCAGGGTTAGTGTTATAAAATTTCAGATTAGAATCAGAAAACCCTAACATGCAGTTTGTTAAAAATCACAGAGACAGAGACTCGTACGACATGATTTTCTACATAGTACGACAGAAATTTAGATTTTGCACAGAGACCAAAATGAACTTGTACGACATAGGATTTTGCAGCCATAAATTCATACGACACACATTTAGCTATCGTACGACAATGAAATGGAGCTCGTACGACATAGGATCAACTATCTTGCAATGAGTAAAATGATGTCGTACGACAGAAGAATCACCTGATACGAGTTAAGATGGCCTATCATCCCAGGATGAAAGCAAGTTCGTAGGAGCTAGAAAAGCAACTCGTACAAATTTATGAAATAAATCCAGACAGAGATGAAGTTTGTTGAAGATTAATAGGCCAAAAATGATGATTCCGGCCCCATGGTGGGCGCCAAAATGTCGTTCTCTGTGAAGTGTACCTGTACCTGCAAACACAATGCACTCAATAAATCATTACAAGCAATGGTTAGTGAATTAAATCAAAGAAAGACAAAACCATAGCTAAGCTATCTATCGCCTCCTAGTAAATGCGAGTATGAATTTTTCTCTCAGATCTTGGTATGCAAACTCCAGTGACTTGACTACACTTAAATGGAGGATTTAAATGATGAAGATGCATGATCTAGCAATGATAGCATGATTAAGCTACATGATTTCATGATTATTCTAGAAAATAGGCTAGAATGAAGATGCAATTAAGCTAAAATTGAACATGATAACATTGCTTGAAATGATAAACTAGAAGCTAGATGCCTATAGTAACAATGCTTGAATGCAAAATGAGATGAATCAAAATGATATGAAATTTGGACCCATATTGCTCCAAAATGAGGTCTATTTATAGGATTTCCCAAGGCTAGGGGTGAGGTGGCAGGAATCAATGGTCAAGATTGATTTGAAGATATCAATGGTTAAATTGGAGGAGGTTGGCAAAGGAGTTGGATTAAAGGGAACATCTGTCATCTCTATGGTGACAAGTGTCAAGAGGCTTCTAGAAGAGATTAGATGCAAGGGAACACTTAGTGACAAGTGTCACAAAGGTTCTAGAAGATGTTGGATGAAAGGGAACATGGTGGGTAGGTAGAATGGGTTAGGTTTAGGAGTGGTAGAAGTTAGGAGAATTTGAATTTAAAAATTCAAATAATAGGAAAAGGCTAATTAATTCCACAACTCATGAATATGATTTGTTTTAATTAATTAAGGAATTATAAGAAATGATTTTGGATGGGGGGAATTAATTAATTTGAATTAATTAATCAAAGGGGATTAATGAAATGAACCTTATTAAATAAATCTGTAGATTTATTAATAAGTAGATGAAAGGGGGAATTTAATCAAATTGCTTGGTGAATTTAATTAAATTGGGAAGGATGATTAATTAAATAATTGTTTATTTAATTAATTATCTTCAGACTATTTTTAGGTGTATACACTAACTATTTAAAAATTATAAATATAAACATCGAAAGAAAAAAATCATTGATATAATTGGTGGAAAAAGATGTGAATAATAACAAGTTAATGAAAATTAGGTGCAACTGATTGCAATAGTACTAGCCTAATGATAGGTACTAATAAAGTGCCCTGGCAGTTAAACAGCTGAAACATAATCAATTCCCTTTTTTATTAAAGTTGAATGATGTTAATATATTTATTTTTATATTCATACAGTCACACACACACACACACACACACATCTCTGAGTTTTATTAAAACTTCACAGAGGAGTTTAATAAATCCGGAAAGATAATTATAAATTTTCAGAGAGATAGAAATTTAAGATTCATTCACAGAGAAATAATAAAATTTTATCCATAGGGAAAGTAAAATTTATTTACAAACAATTTCAAGAATTCGAGAACTACTTCACACCAAAAAAAATGAACCTCGATTCTCAAAGTTTATCAAACATTATATAGAAAAGGTGCACCATTCCCACGATCTAATGAATTAATTAAAATTAGAGATTCTGTCAAATTATCCTAATGCAAAATTGATTGATGGCATAGTGGAGGAGTTACATGCAAGAATATGGGATTTGAAATTACTTCTAGAAGCTTCTCATTTCCTCCTACAACATGTGCTCAATTGAAATTTTGAATAAATATTTAATTTGCCAATAGAATTTATGATTTTTAAGTGTGTGTGTGTCCACCATTTAATTCTTTTTTATTAAAAAATAGTTTCAACCTTAATAAATAAACCACTTCTAATTAACAAAAATCACAAAATGATATGAAATATAATAATAACAATAATAGTAGCAAGTTTTTATCAAGATAGAGTAAGAGGGTTATGACATTTGGATTCTACACTCTAAGCTTTATAAAAGAGTGCTTTTAGATTTTAATGAAAGTACTCTTGACTAGAAAAAAATTGTAGTTGAAGTTGATTATTTATTGAATTTGCCTCAAAAGATGGGTTGACCTACCACATAGATAGCTTCAAGCAGAAGTCTTTCGAGTAGAATGATTTCGCCTAATTTTTTTTTAAACTAAAATAGTGCATACAAATTCAACCTCCTTTGAGCTTTAACATTAAATTATATCTATTTAGTGGTATCGGGTGA
This sequence comes from Cryptomeria japonica, assembly GCF_030272615.1. Classification (NCBI taxonomy): domain Eukaryota; kingdom Viridiplantae; phylum Streptophyta; class Pinopsida; order Cupressales; family Cupressaceae; genus Cryptomeria; species Cryptomeria japonica. The sequence continues at coordinate 444,908,361 of NC_081414.1, read as the reverse complement.
AAAGGTTTTACCCAAATCTCTTTATACCATGTAAGTGCCAAGTAATTTCAAGTGGAATTATTTCACTCATTTAAATTATTTAGGAATTTTTAGTCAAATGAAAACTATTTTCTTGGCTAAAAGTGTGATACAATTTTTTAATTTTACCCTATCACTCTATATGGAAGGGGCATGCAACATGTGGTAATCATGAAGAACTAGAGGGTATCTAATAGAGAAGTAAAAAATGATCAAATCCCTAAATAAAAAAGAACATAATACTATTATTCTAATATCATATATTCCTAAGTATATATTATATATTTTTAAGTATAATAAATTAAGCATTTGTTTCATGCACAATCTTAACATAAATATTAGTTTTAATAATATAACCCCTCTTAATTAAGATTAAGGGGCTTGTCCTACATAATTAAACTTATATATAAAGAAGAGATATTTCTCTCAAACTATCATATCATAAAATATTGAACTTATACATAATTATCTAATTATTAGAGGTCACCCCCTTGAAGTTGTTTGCTATTTATAGATTTTTGTATTTATTTACATTTTAACAATTGGTATTAGGGCTAGATTTTAGACAACAATTTTGTTTCCACCATAACTTACAAACCATTTTGAATTTTGATATGATTTTTTCCTAGACTTTGAGGTATGCACTAGATAAGCTCTCAAAAAACAATTCACACTTTGAAGGCAAATTTTCTACAAGTTAATGAGATTTTATGGTTTTTTATTAATTTTCTATAAGGTACAAAATATATATATTTTTTTATAAATTACATTTTTGGAAAGCTTATAAAAAATTATATAGGGTTAGTTCTTTGAAATTTATTATTAGACATAAATTATATTCCTTAATTTAGTGCTAAAAGTTTGGTCCAATTAAAAAAAAAAATTCTTTCACACTAAATGTTACCCTACCTTAATGAATCTAAAACTAAAAACAATTTTAAATCCATGTCATCATTAGGATTAGAGGGTCTTTCTACACATACAAACTCCAAGGACCCATTTTATTTTCCACCATCTAAAATTGAGGAAAGAATTCAACAAGGACATGAAACAATGATACATTTAATTAAGGATAAATTGTTTGACCCATTTGTTGCACCCTTAAATAAGATTTTAGATAGGTTTAAGAAGGAATTGTTATCATAATTCAAGTCCCAACAAAACCACCAAGGTGGGTACAACCCTAACAAACCAAATCAAGGGATAGGAGAATCTTCTCAAGGTCAACAATTATACCTACCAAGAATATACATCCATAGATTTGATAGTAGAAATATAATTTAATTTATTAACCACATAGAATAATAATTTAAACTCTATAATATACTAGATAATGCCATGGTTGACGTATTTTACATGACTAAAGTTTGTAGATGAACATAATGTTGAGCATTTGAGATTGGCACTTCAAACTGTAGATGTGACACCTTATCAAAGGCTACAATTGTACATCAACAAACTTAAAGACCAAATTCAACATGATGCTCATTTTTTGGAACCTTGTATATTATGAAGATAACATAAACACACACACACACACACACACACACTTATATTGAGAGGGGAGGGAGTAGTGAATCACTATAAGACCAACTTTTCCAATTTATAATTTTAGCAATCTTAAAGCAATGCACAAAGCTTCACGTTGATCTTTTAGTTTACCCTCATGAATAAATAGCCTTATGAGAAGTTTAGTGAATGGGGGACAAGATGCTTTTCACTAAATGACCTCTGGGATTTGAGAAGTCGACTCTTAAAAAAAAATTTAAGACCTGGAAAGGGATAGAAAGATACAAAGAAATAAAACATAAAACTTAAGATGATATACCAAGACTTCATAGAACTTTGAAAACTAAAGAAGAATATAAGAAATATGTTATCTGAAAATATAAGAAAATAACATCACTATCTCTTCATTGTTAGGAAGAGAAAAAAAGGCATAAGGTCTCATAGACACAAAATACAATTTTTAAATCTTTAAGTGAGAAGCACCTTAAGGCTTGTTTGGGACACAAATTTATCAACTAATAAAAGTCTTCATTCATTTATAATCTCTAGTTCATCAAATTGACATGAAATGATACAGAATTTGCACATCATAGACCACTAAAAGATTACAATCACATATGATATAATGGCCTATTCTATCGAATCAAAATTACAAGAGTCAAAATTTCTAGACAATTGTTTACTTACTTGTGACATAGAAATTTTATTCATCAACCAAAGACAACAAAAACACAAGTGAGGTTAACTTGGCACAATCTGGTATGTCTTTCCTTCTTGATTTCAAAATAAAACTAAAAGTCTCCTTAATATATTTTTAAAAAGATGATGAACCCCTTAATATAGAATGTCGTGGGCTTAAATGGAACGAAAAAACAGTAATTGCAATCATTCATTAAAATAGAAAGAACCCTTGCATAGTCTCTGCATGTATCATTCATTTCTTTTTGCAAAGAACATCAACCAACCAATGGTGTGGATTTTTCAAGTACAAACTAACCATTCCCTCTAAGCCCCCCCCAACCATTCCCTCTAAGCCCCCCGCCACCCGCCTCCCCCGCCTGTCTTTGAACACATGGCGTGCTAGCATTTCTTTCCTTTATCTCTAGCATCACCTGGCACCTTCTGAAACATGAGCTCCTTGAAACAAAAATCCATGAAGGCGACAAGTGGCAGATGTGTGTGCCTTTAAGAAAAAGTTGAGTTGCAAACTCTCCAAAACTCCTAAATTGCCAAATGACACTTGTGCACGTTCTGACCCAAACATCACTATTTTAGGTAAAAAATTATCTCCAAAAAGGAGGAAAAATCAAAATGAAAGTATGTGGGTCAAAAACCTTGGAAAAATGAATGAAACTTAAAAACACCTCTTAATGCTACTATAGACTAGTCTACAGATTTAATGACTCTTTGGGGTTCCTTGTTTGTGGGGAAAATGAATTGGAATTTCTGGTTCTACATCAAAAGCTGTAAAAGGGGAGAAAATAATGCAACATTTATAATCTTGATTGTAAAGGCACCTAGCTTGTATTTGATGAAAAAATATGTAGTTGCAAGACTTCACTTATCTAAATCAATCATCTCTCGAAAGGACATGTTAGCTGAAATAGACAATGTAGCTTCCATATGAAAACTTAGCTTTTTAAGATGATGCAATATCTACTCAACTTCTGTAGCACTTAGATTAGAGCCCATCACGTACAAATGAGATTGATCTTGTTGTTTGTGTTCTAATAATTGTTTCGTTTGATCTTCATTTAACATCAACCCGCCTGCAAGGAAAGGAGAGGGGAGTCCTAGCTGGACCAATTGCTCAATCTTTCTTTTCATGCACGCCATAGTGAGATCAAGAGCCTTGAGACATTATTTACTTTTCAATGTCGCTACATGAAATTCAATAAATTAATTTGCCTTCTTTGTTTCCATTCTTCTATCTTTATTTGCCTTCTTTGTTTCCATTCTTCTATCTTTAATGATTGCATCATTCAAAGCATTCTTGTTCTTTAAATATATTTTTTCAATAAGTGACTTTGACTGAGCCACTTTGGGAGCAATATTTGTAATGTATGCTCAAATATAGACCCAACATTTGTTTCCAAATTTTGAGCATCCTCTATATATTGTAGAGTTGGTCACAAAGAGTTTACAAAAGTCTTAATCTTCTACCAGTAGGAAGTATGCAATTGTCAGAGCATAGGGATAAAACTAGGTTGTAGAATTTCTTTTTCTTTTCTTTCAATAACAATTGTAGGCATTGCATCATTTAGCTCAACTTGAAGTCTATCCTTTTTTGCTTGTTCTTTCTAAAGAATTGTTGTTGTTCTTTCTTCACGATCCTTTTTCAATTCACTAATCTCGAGATTATCTGCCCTAATCTCAACATCTTTTCATTGAATTGTTGAATCCATATTCTATAGCCTTCTTTCTAATTTATCTTGGTTCCAACTCAACTTGAAGAAGTTGGAAGTTAGCACTTTTTGTGATTCTTCCATGAATTCAACTTTGTCTTGTGGGCGGGCTGAGCTCATATCAATGCCAATGGCATGCATTGTATAATGTTTTGACCTCATTTGTCCTTCATGTTTGAATAATGTTTTGACCTCATTTGTCCTTCATGTTTGACAATGTTTGACACTTTTGATGAGATGAAGATTGCATGATGTTATTCATTGAACACTGTCTCCATCTCTGAGGTAGCAGGCTAGGCATAATATTTTTTGTTTTTAATGTTCTCTCCATTTGAGACCTTTTAGATTCATGTACATGGTTTTCCCAAGTAGTTGGAGAAGTAATATATTGCCCCACAAAAGGGACACTAGTAGACAAACCAAAAGGAATTTAAATTACTAGAGCCTGCATTTGTGCTCCTATTGGGGACATCCTTGGGAAACTTAAAATTCTTGGGAAAAATGGAGGAATACTTTGTAGAGCAACTGTCGTCCCGAGGGAGTTTATTATATTTGATGATAGGGAAAAAAGTAGAGGAATAAAAAGGTTGTGCAGTCAAAGAAACATTACAATGGACAAAGGCTTGGAAACAAGGATCTATACGGGTACTTGTGTATTTATCATATAATTGAAGTGGCGATTAAGCTAACAGAAGGCAAAGGTGAATGCTGCATTACATGATTTGAAATAAAGGGTGCCATGATTACTAGAGGACTTGTGACAGGGGGAAAGATTGATACTGATGGCGATTCTTGAGAGAGGGTTGAGGAAACACATGGTAGCATTGAGGAAGAAACGGAAATAGAAGGACCAACCGGAGACTGAGATATGAGAAATGTACTTACTACACACGAGCTGCTAAAAACTGGGTAGCAACATTCATCTCTTCTTCTTCTAAACCCTTGAAATACTTGGGGTCTACTTTTCACCTCCTTTTCCTCCCTTCAAGAGTTTCCTGCTCTGGAGAATGCTCAAATTATGGGGCTACGCCTTGAGCTTGTCTAAGATTTCAAATAATGAGCCTAGGGTTCTCCCTTTGGGTCGACATATGATTAACAGGTGCTTGTACTGGTTGAGGTTCGACAACTGGTCTTTCCTGAGGGGGCTTTATTCCCTTCTCTCCACAAGAATCACGTCTTCTTTGTACTCTCTAATGGCTCTAAATTTTCTACATGCCATTTCTTTTCAAAAGTATCATCTAAATTATTATCATCTATTTGAGAAGTCAAATCCTTAATCTCTTATTGGAAGATCCAAAAATAAGCTATCTTCTCATCACTCCATTCTTCATCTTTCAACTGCCTCTTCAGGCTCAGAGGTATTTTATGAGAATATTTTGCACTACATACCATTGGATAAAGATTGAGCCATGGGGGTCTCTACTCACTTGGCACATAAGAAAGATCTATGAGAGTTTAGGAATCCAATTCCTCGGGATTACGCCTTTCTTCGCCGTATGGTCGAGTTTGATGTATCACTAGAATTGATCTGTCAGGCAGACAAAGATTTGGGTCATAATTCTCAGGGTCGCAAATAACATCAAGCCCCAGGTAAACTAGTTTAGCTATTAAAAAAAAATTAGGTTTTCTTCTATTCAAGGTAACCTCGCTGCACTCAAGCAGAGGCCTACAGAACATGGTCTTGCCTCTTGCAGCCCCAATATTATTATCAACTACTGAGAGTTTCTTAAATAGCTCAAGAGAAAGAATTATATTTGTTACATAGGTATGGAACTTGAAGGGTTCCTCAGTAAATCCATGTAAAAGGATCATAGTGAAATTTACCCCACAAAACCAATCACAAGGGGGAGATTTGTCATGCAACCACCACATTTGGTCTGTGGAGAGTCTAGCTTGAACCTGTCTAAAATCTCAGAGAATAGGGGATAAAATTTGATCCAAAAAAACAAAATAATAAAATGTAGAAGAAAAAATATGGGTTCACACAGTGACTAGATTCCTTTTTCACTAATATTCAAAGGAATCTAGCTCAATCTTTGAAATAAAAGGGCATTCTGGTGTAAAAGAATGCGTACCAAAAAGGAAGAATGCCTGAATGTGGACTCCTTTCCATAATTTTTTAATTTTTCTAGCATTTTCTGGGCAATGATATTTGGCAATGATATTTGCAAAATACAAGAAAAAAGAACCTTTCTGTGTGTGGAGTTTGTAGCCTAAGGCTACCTAAAATTATTCTACATTGTCATCCTGATCCCTTCCGTAAATGAAAGACACCATTGAAAATGTATCTTGTAATCCTGGTTGGAAATTATTCATGTTGGGAATGTGAAGTCCAACAGTCACATGACCCTTCACGTTCTCCCAACTGTTCATTTCATATCTGAATATGATTATATAATGGTTGTGTGCAGCCCATGTATTTGAGTTGATTAATAGAAGTTATTCCCTGCTTTGAGTGTGGATGTAGGCATATTTGCCGAACCATGATAAATCGTGTGTTGTCTCTTATTATTACCTTTTTTGTTTCTGTTATTGTTTTCTCTGCTCCTTTTAATCTTTACAATTGGTATCAGAGCCATGTTGGCTTGAGCAGAGATGGAGGAAGAAGGAGTAGGTAAAATTTATAACTTCTATGGCAGTTTTATGTTCCATGTAAAACTATGTTTCAAGCGTCGCGTACATTGGTGGGATGGCTGGAAGAAAGAGGGGAACTCAGTTGAAGAGGATAATCCAGCGAAAGAAAAGGATGTTGGGATTCTTATTTGCTCTCCCCTTGAGCCAGCCTTGGCATTTATTGGCCAAACCGTTAATGGTCGGGAAGTTGTTGACATTCGTGTGGTGAAGGTTGAATGCCATGATAGTCCCTGTATAGACGTTGGAATTTCTAAGCTGAAAGATGTTGAAAAAGTGGTTGTTGTTGAAGAGGATGAACTCAAGAGATTGCGGGAGGAAGAGTGTATGTCATTGGAGACCCAAGCTGAATCTGCTGTTGACTCCCAGGATGAGGAGGGTCCAGATTGGAGTGAGGTAGCAGGGCAAGGAGGCCTGGGAGAAATTTTGGCTTCGGAGAGCTCTACGGATGGCATGGCCTTGGTGAAAATAAAGAGGCACTCCCATAATGGTGACAACCTTTGTGCAGATAATTTCATAGAAGCCTATGAGCCTATGGATTTAGATGACATAGTAAATGATAAAAGTCAGTTTTCTAGTTTGAAGCGAAAGCGACCATTGACAGGAGCAGAGGACAATGGGTATCGCTCCAAGCGGTTTCAGGCGTCACATGGAGTGAATGAAAATGTGATTGAATCTGTTAATGCTTATTCTAATGGGGGAGGAGATGTTTTATCTCGACCAAAATGCATTGACATTCACCAACTTGATTGGATGGATGTGGATGATAGTGCCAATGTCGATAATGAACAACCTGAGGGTGAGAGAACTCGAACTCGTGATAACAATCTGATGGAGTTGTTTGATGATGAAAATAATGCCATTGTTTTGTTCCTTGTAAGGTATGAGTTTTATGTTTGGATATTAGAATCCAGTAATTGTGAATCGGTAGATATTTTGTTACGGGGGAGTTTAGGTGATGGTGATGAAGAAATGTATTTTAAACTGGGACAAAGTGGTATTTCGGTTTTTGGCATAATGGGTGATGCCTGATAGAGTTTTTAACTCTGCTTTGATTTGGAAAAGGCTGATTCGAAGTGTATGTGAACAAGAGTTCGCGAAGCTAAAATCTAGCAGGCTGGTTTTAATGTGAATTCTAAAAATGGAAGCAGGGATGCCAGTGCATGGCTGTGCCAGTTGGCCTTCACGGGGGAGATTGTTGGGAATGTGAAGTCCAACGGTCACATGACCCTTCATGTTCTCCCAACTGTTCATTTCATATCTGAATATGATTATATAATGGTTGTGTGCAGCCTATGTATTTGAGTTGATTAATAGAAGTTATTCCCTACTTTGAGTGTGGATGTAGGCATATTTGCCGAACCACGATAAATCGTGTGTTGTCTCTTATTATTACTTTTTCTGTTTCTGTTATTGTTTTCTCTGCTCCTTCTAATCTTTACAATTCAATGCTATAGAGAAGGCTGAAAATTTTGTTTCATTTCTCTTCCTATCCAGTTCTTCATTAAAGAAATTGAGCTTCACATTTCTTCTCTCTGAATAATACTCTAGCTTTCTTGGATCAAATTTCTCCATTCCAATTGTGCCAATGGGAATACATAACATTTCTCATATTGCATTCGCACTGATAACAACACGAAACTCTTCGCTCTAAATAAAAATCGTACAATCATTGAAATATGGTGCACGAGCATGTATTAGCTCTGGGCATGGATGTACCAGTGGAAGCATAAACTGGGGAACTCTGATAGATTTATATTTTTTGTTCTCCTCTTGTTTGAACTTTATCATTAGAGCACCTCAATGAAGATTATTTGTCTTTTGGCGCGTCCTCAGATCATATATAATATCTGCATTGTCATGTATCAAATATGAAGTGACAGTATTCTTGTGACTTACAAACTCCATTGCTCTGGAATTTTCTAGCGAAAAGAGGTTGAGGTGTGCGATATATCTCGAAAAACATCTACATATGGCATTTGAATTTTGAACTTTTAAACCACTTGAACTAGAACCTTTTGTAGCCAAATTGGGATTTTTGGAATGTTAATGGTGACTAATTGTTTGGGCAAATTTTGGCTTGAGCTTATGAAAATTTGAACTCTTTTGCAAACCTGCTATCATTTCCTTCTTTTTTCATTCTTTCCCACTTACCAAACACATGCAAAATGAATAACAATAATGAGTCTATTTCCTTTTGAACACTTATTACCTATGTAACTGCCACCTTTCTTGGGAGAAGTACTTTCATTAAATGAAGGCGTACTAATAGCTAGTTAGGGATGTGCCTATTCTGGTTCCAAAACAACAGTACAAATTGACTAACACACGTGTTAGTCATGCGTTTTACACCGTCGATTTTGCAATAAATGGCTGCGATTGACTAACTTGTCGCTAACACGCTGTACGAAAGGTCTGTTTTGGAGCCAGAATAGCTTCAGCCGCTAGTTAGGCTGCCACTTTGGGAAAATAATGAATATAAAGGTGGCATAAAGGACCAAAAGGAAATGCAAGTATTGAATTCTAGATCCTAAGGTGGCTAGTAAAAACCATTCGAGTTCATGCGGACGCGTCTATTCTGGCTCCAAAATGATAGTACGGATTGACTAACACACGTGTTAGTCGCGCGTTTTACACCGTCGATTTTGCAATAAATGGCTGCGATTGACTAACATGTAGCTATCACACTGTACGAAAGGTCTATTTTGAAGCCAGAATAGCTTCGGCCAGTTCATGCTGGCATACTGAAAAGTAGACAACTAATAGCTTGTACCATACAATACTTATTGGAAATGGGAACATGTAACTTAAGCAAACTAATCTAATATTTCAAGTCCGAGACAGACAAAGCATTTAATAAAAATATTTCAAATGGATTTCATTAACGATAATATCAATAGCATTACCGTCTATGTCTTCTAACTCAAAAGAGCTTCTCCTTATAATTAATGATGTAGAAAGGGCATCTCCATAGAGCATCAAACTTTGCATGTTGACCTAGCTTGGCAGTGCAATCATCATACTTCAAGGCTAAGTCACCTTCTTTAAATTGGGGATCTAATGGTCGTTTGTCAAACCACCTTTTAACCACCCATTGATGATTTGTTAATGCATTGGAAGCCTTTTCTTCGGACTCTTGAATGTTTAAGAATTCTACCAACCTTACATCCATGGCTCCATCTTATTCTATTTTTAAGGCATTGAGAAACTGTAATGCGTGAATTTCTATGAAAATTGGTAACACGACTTCTTTACTATATGCCACTTAATAGGGAGTTATTTTTAACACTTATTTAGGCATGATGCGATCAACCCACAAAGTTGTTCACAAATGCTTGTGCCAATTCCTTTGGTATTCTGAGCCCAGACATTTGACCAATTTGATGAGGTTTTTGTTTTTTGATTCTGCCAAACCATTTCCTTACGAATAATAGTTTGAGGATGTCTTGAGAAAAAATCCATGAGTCAGTGCAAATTTTGACATTTTAGACCCAACAATTTCTCGTGCATTATCTTAAATACTATTCATCCATCATGACTAGGCTTAGAGGCATAGCTGAGTTTTTCTTCTTACCAACAAAAAGCTAACTTTTTTGGCATTTCTAACTAATTCATGACGATTTGTAAACATAATAGGCTAAAAATATCTTGCACACATAAATTTTAAAGTAGTAGTTTTAGCAAAATAATGTCCTCCAGATGGACCATTATGCAACTCATCTAATATATTTTCCACTTGGGTCTTGTTTACATTGTGGAGAACTCTATCAAAGTGTTTTTTGAACAACACTTCCTCAATTAGATTGTATTTGGATCCTTGTAATTTGTAAAACCTTCTTTTGAATTGGGAAGAGTGGATGGATATTTACCTATTTGCATGGAAGTAACTCGATCAACTAGATCCAATTAGTTTTAAACTCAAATTGATTCACAAGCATTGAATTCCAAGCTTTATCCTTCTCTACTATATATTTAGTTTCTGTAGCCAAGTATTTGCACAAACCTAAATGACTTTCTTTTGTCAAACCTCAACATCATATTAAAAAATCTTTGTTACCTAGTTGGCCATTTTCTTTGTAATCTCTCCTTCCATTATTTATTCTTGAACACTTGGATGTGCTATGTATATCAACACTTTGTTTCTTGCAATCAAGTGTCAAAACTTCTTGAATCTTTTTACAATAGCAAAAGCTTGTTTCTCGACAAAGTTATACTTCATATTATATCCTTTAAAATTTTGTGAATGAAAAGCAATAGGGTGTTCTCCTTTTTCCTCATCATCTTTATGTTTCAACATGATAGCAACATTGTGTTCACTACCATATACATACATGATGAAATCCTTAGAAAAATCTAGATTTACCAGCACTAGGGCAAAAGCTACAACTTTAATTTTCTCAAAGGTTGTTCTCCCTTTATAAGTCCACTTGAAGGCTTAATCTTTTTGGAGCATTAGATTGATTGGTCTAACTAATCCAACAAAATCAGATATGAATCTACTAACAAAATTTATTTTCTCAAAGAATAATTGCACTTCCTTATTGTTCATAGGCAAGGGGAGTTCTTTAATGTATTTCACCCTTTCTAGATCAATAAAGACCCATTCTTTCAACACCACATATCACAAAAGTTTCCTTTGTGAGACTCTGAATATGCATTTCTTAGGGTTCAATGACACACTGAATTATTAACATATCTAAAAGACCTATAAATGATCAAAATGATCTTCCTTATTTTTGGAAAATAATGTGAGGTCATCTATATAAATAAGAATGTTTTTTTAATTAAATCCTTAAAATCTATATCCATTGCACATTGAAAAGTGGCATTGAGATTTGAAAGACCAAAGGGAATTTTAGTATATACAAAATTTCCACACTTAGTGGTGAAGGTTGTTTTGTGTTGATCTTCTTCCTTTATAAGAACATGGTTATAGCCAAAAAAACCATCAAGCAACAAAAACATTTCAGAACTTGCAACTATCTGCGAAATCTGCCGCAAAGAAGGCAATGGATAATGATCTTTTAGAAAGACTATTTATATCACAAAAATCCACACACAAGTGGATATCCCCATTTTTCTTTCAGATTGATACTATGTTGGACACCCATGTGTTGTGCTTGATTGGGTATATGATTTGAGAATTGATGAGTTTTTCGATTCTTGTGCCATGAGTGACTCAAGTTTTTGATTGATTGGCCTTTGCTTTTGGTAGATAGGTTTAGCGCCTACCAGTTCTATAGTGTGTTGAATGACTTTAGGATCATATCCTTTTATATCGTCATAAGTCCATTTTATGACCACTTCATATTTATTACACAAGGATATAAGTCATTCATTATCTTTTTGAGGAACCTCTTTCTCGACCTTTAACTTTCTACCATTCCCAACATCAAGGTCTGCATAATCTCCTTTATTAGCGACAAACTTCCATTTATCATTTCTTGCATCATCACAATCAAAGAGATTTTATAGGGTTTTCAGACCTTTGGGAAGCTTATTTCTTTTGAGATGGATGATCTGATCTTAATATGCCTCTTCAATCTTTAGCTACATTTGCTTTGCAAATTCTCCAACTTGTTGAATGGATATGGAAATCTGAGTATCACTCTCAAAGACTTTCCATTTTTAATCATTTCTAGGAATTAATGGTCAAACAATCACTCGAACTGAGTGTTTATTCATGAGCAAACTTGTCACTGGGTTAAACTCAAACCCAATTGAAGCTAATAAGTCTACTTCAGCTTTCTACTTTCGCAAGACCAACTAAATATCGAAAGATTCAAATGATTCTATTAGATCCCAAAATTGATGTTGGTATGATCTCATACAAACAATTTTGGCTACAATATCATTCTTCACTTTCTTAACAATCAATTCAAAATGTTTGAATATTCTCAATTGTTTGACTTCCATTCTTTTTTTGAGGTAGAGTCCTCTTACTAGACCCTCATATTCAGCTTCATTATTTGTGCAAGTGAATTGAAAGTAGAAATCTCTCATGGTCTACTCTTCAATAGGGGAAGTTATACAAACGCCTACTCCAAAACTAGTTTGACATCTTGCATCATCAAAATGCATAGTCTATAATTCAATTTTATGATCCCTTTCACTTGGAGATGCGTTCCTTTCTAATTTAGTGACTCGAGGAATGGGCTAATATTCATCATGATATTCACATATGTCCCTAAACCATGTTGTATTTAGTTGTGAAGCCACCCAAGATTAATGTGACTGGAGGAAATCAAGACAAGAATCTAGAGATGAACAAAACTCAACACTCTCCTAGCACTAAACTAGACTCATAATCTGAGCTAGAGTTCTCCTCCAACATAAGGTGAGGTGAGGGTAGTTTATATAAGAAAATATGGGCAAATAAAATTAAGAGGAATAATAACTCCCAATAACCCAAAATAGGAGGGAGTTTTACCTAATTGGTAAATGTCAAATGCATGGTTATGCCAACTCGGGTAAAGACAAAGAAATGGTTATTGGGAGGTAGCTAATAAATCCAAAAGAGGGTGTGACATTCAACTACCCAAATGTGGGTGTAAATGACACATGTGATTGTAGGATTATTCTACATGTCCTCATACTAACCACTATAAGATAACCTAAGCAAGCTTAATAATGTGTAGGAAAAATAAATATTCCCTAACATAAGAGAAAATAAATACCTACACTAATACCCCCATTAAGCATAGCTTAGATGGGTTAAAATACACAAAGATGGGTCCTGACTACAAGGCCATATTATTTACCTATGTACAAAATAATCTCTAGCAAATGGATAAAAGCAGAAAACCCCATGGGACAAAAATTATCCCCAAAAGAGAGAAAAGAAAACAAGTTCCCCAACACAAGAAATAATTCCATGCAGGGAAGAAGCCCTCTTTGAAATAGAAAGGATAAGAAAGACTATGTAGCCTTCCTCCAAGTAGCCAACTATACCAATGTTTGATGCTCAAAACTAGATGTAGAAGATGGACCATGATCATTGAACAACATTCCTCCCCTTAGGAAGAAATAGAACCAAAGGTGTATGTAGACTATCTTCCCATTCTTGAAAGGAATATGAAGGAAGAAAGTGCAAAATGTATGAAGTCTCTGGAAAATTCTCATATGTCTCCATGTCGATGCTAAAAGTTTTCACATTCAAATCAGGCATTCTAGGCCACACTGATGAACATGACAATCTAGAACCTAGTAGAGATGTATTTGGAAAAAGATTCAAAGACTCCAATATCTCCTCCGAAGACAAAGATGCCTCCTCCAAATTCCGCTCAAAAGTATCCACACTCATGTCAAATTGTGATGAATGATCATAAGGAGAATGAATAAGAAGATCCAAAGGTTCCTCCACAATAACTAAAGAAGAATCAACTTCATCAAAGAGAAGATGAATGCCACGAGTAGTGTCTCCCAAGTCTGAAATGTGAGACTCCACAAAAAACTTGTAATGTTTGTCAAGTACTCATCCCAAGAAGTTGGATTTGGAAGATGATGTATATCTTGTTGCACTAAATCACAATTATCCATGAATTTAGCAACATACATGTCATCAGAAGAAATAGTAAATGGAGGATAAGGAATGCAGGATTCAAGAATTGGATCTGATGTGAGAATACCCGAGTTCATGTAACCAAAGTTCTCCTCAAAATCCAAATTCACACTAGGAGTGTGATCAACAATAAACAAATCAGAACCATCATTAGATGCAAAGTCTGCAATGGTATATAACTGAGATGCTTGATGAACTATCCTAGTAGAAATTATCTCTCTACTTTCCAAGCCTTGAATGATAATTGAATCAGGTGTGAATCCCTTAGTCTTCCCTATTCCACCACGGGTGATCTGATAGATGCAAAGAATATTGTTTGACAATGAGGTACACATAAAACATGATTGAAGGTGTCATACCCAATATTAATAGAACCTTTCCCAATTACACTCATGTAAGTGGTGTTGCCCATCAGAATAGGTGGCATAACACAAGGCTCAAAAGAAGATATCATAGAATGTGTAGAAGCCATATGATGGGAATCTATATAATCTAGGATCCATCTATCTTATTTACAACTTGTAGTAGCACAAAGAGCTTTACCTTTATTCTGAGCTACTTTAGAAGCTAGTCCTACATGAACTTTTACTTTAGTAGATCCTGACTATTTTGAATTGGAAGAAGTTGACTCAGACATTCAAGAAGGTAGATCAATGTTGTTCTTCTTAAGAAGATGTTTGAGCTCATAAATATCCTTCTTATACCAAGAATGTTCTTCATGTCTAGTCCTCTTGCAATATAAACTAGTAGACTTCTCCTTCTTAAATGAATCATATTTTGAATATGATCTATATGTGGCTTTGGCTTTGATTATTTTTACTTCTTTTTAGAACCCTTTCCTTGATTCCCTTGTTTAGCCACAAAAAATGTGACTTAGATGACTTTAAGAATCTCCATGGCGATCAAATTTGATTGCTCAAGCATCAACATTTATGTAAATGAATCAAATGAAGGTGTAGTGTAAGCACTACTCATTGTAAACCGATGAGTTTGGAAGCTAAAAATAAAATCTACATACTCAAAAGGAAGCTTACCCAACAAGTTGAAAACAAAGTATGAATCCTTCTTCTCAATGACACATTCTTTACATTGTGCTCTTAGCTCATTTGCTCTAGTAACATAGTCTTAGATTATATAAAAATTCTTTGGATCCAAATTTAGGAGATCACTTTCAAGTGTGTAACCTCTAATCTCATCAACTTGACCATATAATTTGCCAAGTTTATCCCAAGCTTCCTTGATTGTCTTACACTTCTCCATGTGAAAGATTAGATAAGGAGGTATATACTTTCTCAATGTTCCAAGAGCCATAGAAATTTTGATGAGTCATTCTATTTTCATATTAGGATAATTAAAATATGAGGATTCTGAAATTGTGCCAGGGTAAGTGCACCAAGATGGTGTGCAAAAAGGGGGTATAAGTGGACACCTTTTTTCTGAAATCAGCTAAACTTGAACTTGGAGGAGCAATTTGAGACTCGTCCACTCAAAATGTGAAGATACTCAAAGAACAAAGATTGTAGTACTCTGAATCTAGTTTCCAAACTACTATTTTGTCTTAAAAGTTGGATAATATTAAGGGGGTCAAATCCTTCGCATATGAAGAACAGATCCTATTTTTTCCTAAAAAACATAACATAGTTTCTGGCGTGCACATCAAAAAAGTCATAGTTAGATTTAGTATTTTGACAAATCCTTTGGTAGAAAGATAGTTAAGAGTGAGCACTATAAGTTGTGTATTTTTTTGTAATTTTTTGTTGAGTATTTTTTTTTAATGATTTTTCAAAATGGTCACATCCTGAAAATCAGGTACCTGTTTGTGCACAAAGCATAACTTGCACCAAAATAATCGAAAATGTAATTTTTTTTAAAAGTGTAAATAATCAAGTGCACTACAATAATATATATAGTTTTTTAAAATTTGGATAAGTAGATCAAAAGTTATTAAAAAAAAGGTACACATATGTCTCTGTGAACTATGGAGACACTGGTAAAAGAAATTCAAGATTAAATTGTTAATGTTCAAATTTTTAAAAAATTATATGGTTAGAAAGCTCAAAAGATGGGTGAAATTATGGTGGAAATTTTAGAAATACCCACTTGATAACGTGTAAACCTGATGACGATGAAGTAGAGAAACTAGATTGGAAGAAGAAAACATGTAAAAAGGAGGGAAAAAAGGATCCCAAGCCTCAACCTTGCTATACAAGCCTAAGTACAAGGCAAAATGCGTACGAATTATTTAAATTGAAAATGTGTATGGGTTTTTTAAAATAAAAACGCGTTCGCGTTTTTAAAAATAAAAACGCATACGGGTTTCTGAAAATACAAAACGCGTACGTGTTATGTTTAGTAAGAAAAACACATACGTGTTTTTCTTACATAAAGTTAGATTAGTAATATGGACTTTTATGCAATTCATTCTTTTATCTTTCTTATACTTTAATTTATATTTTATGTATATATTGTCAGGATGTTTGAGAGTGGTTTCAGATCTCGAGGAGTCATAATGCAGATTCTAGATTTTAAGAGATCTTATAATTTTTCAGATAGTCAAATTTTAGTAATCAGGGGCTTCTACCATCATTCACTTGCTATCTCTATATCTCACGGTCTTTTCCTCCCCTAAGATCTAGACCTATCTATTTTCCTATCTCTCTCCTCCTCTCTTCACCTCTCTCTATTTCACTCTCTCCTCTCTCCCCAAACTTTAGATTTTATAATTTTTTAGACATAATCAAATTTTAGTAATCACTAAGCTCTCTCTCTCTCTATATATTCCTCCATCTCTATACCTATCTCTCTTCCTATCACTCCCCCTCTCCCTTTCTCTCCCCTATATCTCTTTCTCACTCTCTCCTCTCCTCCAAGATTTAAACCTATCTCTCTCACCCTTCTTTATATCTCCCCTCTATTCTCTAAATACATGACACACATTCTCTCCTTTCTATATCACCTTCTATCTCTCTCTCTTTTTGTTTATCTTTGTCATATAGTGTCCTAAGGGTTCGTATGGGGTCCTAAGGGGTCATATGGCATCCTTAGGGGTCATATGGGGTCCTAAGGGGCCACACATGTGTTAGAACACTATATGACCCCTTAGGACACCATATGACCCCTTAGAACATCATGTTGTCCTAAGGGGTCATATTGTGTCCCTCCTTTTAAGTCTTTTTAGGACCTCTTTCCCTTTGTCCCCTTTTAGCCTTTTAATACTCTCTCTCTCTCTCTCTCTCTCTCTCTCTCTCTCTCTCTCTCTCTCCTTAAGTCTTTTTAGGGCCTCTCTCCCTTTATCCCCTTTAAGCCTTTTTAATACTCTCTCTCTCTCTCTCTTATGGTGTCATAAGGGGTCATATGGTGTTCTACCACATGTGTGGCCCCTTAGGAACCCATGTGACCCCTAACGAGACCATATGACCCCTTAGGACGCCATATGATCCATCAAGACACCATAACCCCTTTTAACATCCTAGTACATGACATGACCCCTTAGGACACCATATGACCCCTTAGGACAATATGATATCCTAAGTGGTCATATGGTGTCCTAAGGGGTCATATGGTGTTCTAACACATGTGTTGCCCCTTAAGACCCCATATGACCCCTACCAACACCATATGACCTCGTAGGACACCATATCACCCCTCACAACACAATATGACCCCTTTTAACATCCTAGTACATGACATGACCCCTTAGGAAATCATATGACCCCTTTTAACATCATAGTACATGACATGACCCCTTAGGAAATCATATGACCCCTTAAGACAATATGATGGATCCTAATGGGTCATATGGTCTCCTAAGGGGTCATATGGTGTTCTAACACATGTGTCGCCCCTTAGGACCCCATATGACCCTTAATGACATCATATGACCCCTCAAGACACAATATGACCCATAACAACACTATATTACCCCTCAGGACACTATATGACCCCTCAGAACACCATATCACCCATTAGGACATCATATGGTATCCTAAGGGTTCATATGGTGTCTTAAGGGGTCATATCGTGTCGTTAGGGGTCATATGGTGTTCTAAGGGGCCACATATGTGTTAGAACACCATATGACCCCTTAGGACACTATATGTCCCCTTAGGAAGTCATATGGTGTCCTTAGGGCTCATATGGTGTCCTAAGGGGTCATGTCATGTACTAGGATGTTAAAAGGGGCCATATGGTATCCTGAGGGGTCATATAGTGTTGTTAGGTATCATATGGTGTCCTAAGGGGTCATATGGTGCTGTTAGGGGTCATATGGGGTCTTAAAGGTCATATGGTGTCATTAGGGGTCCTAAGGGGTCATATTGTGTCATTAGGAGTCATATGGGGTCCTAAGGGGTCACACGTGTGTTAGAACACCATATGACCCTTTAGGATGTCATATGGTGTCCTAAGAGGTCATATGCTATCCTAAGGGGTCATGTTGTATACCAAGATGTTAAAAGGGGTGATATGGTGTCATTAGGGGTCATATGGTGTCCTAATGGGTGATATAGTGTCCTGAGGGGTCAGAATGTCCTAAGGGGTCATATGGTATTGTTAGGGATCATATGGTGTCTTGAGGGGTCATATGGTATTGTTAGGGGTCATATGGGGTCCTAAGGAGCCACACATGTGTTAGAACACCATATGACCCCTTAGGACATCATATTGTTGTAAGGGGTCATATGGTGTTCTAAGGGGTCATAAGGTGTCCTAAGGGATCATGTTGTCTGCTCGAATGTTATAAGGGGTCATATGGTATCCCAAGGGGTTATATGGTGTCCTAAGGGGTCATATAGTGTCCTAAGGTGTCATATGGTGCCTTAAGGGGCCACACATGTGTTAGAATACTATATGACTCTTTAGGACATCATATTGTTCTAAGGGTTGATATGGTGTTCCAAGGTGTCATATGGTGTCATAAGGGGTTATGTTGTGTACTAAGATGTTAAAAGGGGTCATATGGTGTCTTTAGGAGTCATATTGTGTCCTAAGGGGTCATATAGTATCGTTAGGGGTCATATGGTATCGTTAGGGGTCATATTGGGTTCTAAGGGACAACACATGTGTTAGAACACCAATGAGCCCTTTAGACACCATATGACCCCTTAGGACATCATATCATACTAAAGGGTCATATGGTGTCCTAAGGGTTCATATGGTGTTTTAAGGGGTCATGTTGTGTACTAGGATGTTAAAATGGGTCATATAATGTCCGAAGGGGTCATATAGTTACCTAAGGGGCCATATGGTGTCCTGAGGGGTCATATAGTGTCCTAAGGGGTCATATGGTGTCGTTAGGGATCATATGGGGTACTAAGGGGCGACACATGTATTAGAACACCATATGACCCCTTATGACACCATATGACCCATTAGGACATCATATGGTCCTAAAGGGTTATATGGTGTCCTAAGGGGTCATATGGGGTCCTAAGGGGCCACACATGTGTTATAACACCATATGACCCCTTAGGGTGTCATATGGTGTCCTTAGGGCTCATATTGTGTCCTAAGGGGTCATGTCGTACATACCAGGATGTTAAAAAAGGTGTCTTGAGGGGTCATATGGGGTCCTAAGGGGCCAAACATGTGTTAGAACACCATATGGCCCCTTAAGACATCATATTGTCCTAAGGGGTCATATGGTGTCCTAAGGGGTCATGCCATACATACCAAGATGTTAGAAAAGGTCATATGGTGTCCTAAGGGGTCATATGAGGTCCTAAGGAGTCACACATGTGTTACAACACCATATGACCCCTTAGTACACCATATGACCCTTTAGGATATCATATTATCCTAAGGGGTCATATGGTGTCCTTAGGGGTAAGTAGAGAGGTGGACAAAAGAAGGGAGGGATGTATTAATATAGAGAGGAAGAGGGGAGATAGTGATAAGTTTAGAGGAGGGAAAGAGATAAAGAGAGGTGGAGAGGGAAGGAGATAGAGGCAGGTGAGATATACAAAATTTGAGGGGAGAGTTGGAGTGAGAGAGAGAAGGAGAGGGAGGGAAGGAGAGGTACTTTTTACTCCACCTCTCTATCAAGTACCCATCTATTTATACTCTATCTCTCCTCTCCCTTTATGTATTTATCTCTTCTCTCTCTATGGGTATCTATCTTCCCTCCTGTTCTCTTTATCTCCCTTCTCCGTCTCTCTACCCACCTCTCTTTCCATCCTTATCTACTTTTATCTCTTCTAATTCTCTACCTCCTTCCCTCCATTCTACTCTCTCTCTCTCTCTCTCTCTCTCTCTCTCTCTCTCTTTATCCATCTCCATACTCTCTCTCTAGATACTTATTTCTATCTACCCAGGACCTCTCTTTAAATACCTCTCCTTTTCTCACTTCAAGTCTCCCCTCCACTTTTGTATATATCACCTATCTCTATATCTCTCCTTCCCTCTCCACCTCTCTCTATCTATTTTCCCCTCTCAATTTATCACTATCTCTCATCTTCCTCTCTCTCTTTCTCTATATATATCCCCCCCTACAATACCTATATTTCTATCTTTTCCTCTATCTCCCAAACCTTCCCTTACCACTTCTATCAATTTCACTCTCTCCCCACTCTCTCTCTATTACCTTTTTCTCAACCTACATCTCTCTCTTTTCATTTATCTCTAATTATCTATATCTACCTACGTTTTTGTACTCTCCCCATAAAATATTTATCTAAATACCTAGATAGATAGAGAGAGGTGCAAAGAGAAGGATAAAGATATAGATAGAAGTGGAGAGAGAGAGAGAGAGAGAGAGAGAGAGAGAGAGAGAGAGAGAGAGAGAGAGAGAGAGAGAGAGAGAGAGAGAGAGAGAGAGAGAGAGAGTAGTATGAAGGGAAGGAGGTAGAGACTTAAGGGAGTTAAAAGTAGTGAGGGATGAAAAGAGAGGTAGGTAGAGAGAAGGAGAGGGAAGATAAAGAGTGTGAGATAAAGAAAAATAGATAGGGAAGGAGGGAGGCATGAAGCGAGAAAGACAAAGTAGAGAGAAAGATTTATGAAGATGAATAGAGCTAGGGAGGAAGGGAAGAAGAGGTATGTAGAGAGAGAGAGGGGAGATAGAGAAGTAAAGACAAAGCATGAGAGGGTGGGACAAAAATAAAGGGAGAGAGAGAGAGATTTGGGGAGGGCGATAGAGAGGTGAGATACAAATGAGAGAATGTGTGTCACATATTTAGAGAACAAAAGGGAGATATAAAGAAGGGTGAGAGAGATAGGTTTAAATCTTGGAGGAGATGAGAGAGTGATATAGAGAGATGGGGGAGAGAAGGGGAGAGGGGGAGTGATAGGGAGAGAGAGGGAGAGAGAGAGAGAGAGAGAGAGAGAGAGAGAGAGAGAGAGAGAGCTTAGTGATGACTGAAATTTGATTATGTTTGAGAAATTATAAGATCTAAAGCTTGGGGAGAGAGGGGAGATTAAAATAGAGAGCTCGAGTGAAGGGAGGATGAGAGAGATAGGAAAATAGATAGGTCTAGAGCTTTGGGGAGAAGAGCGTGAGATAGAGAGATAGAAAGTGGATGATGATACAAGCCCATTGATTACTGAATTTTGACTAAGTCTATAAAATTATAAGATCTCTTAAATTCTAGAATCCGCATTATGACTCCTACAGATCTGAAACCACTCTAAAACATCCTAACAATATATACATAAAATATAAATTAAAGTAAAGAGAAAATGTAACTTATACTTAAATGTTATATTTTATGTATATATCCTGCTAAAAAAACTAATGGAATGCTAAATGAATTGCATATAGGTCCATATTACTAATCTAACTTTATGTAAGCAAAACTCATATGTGTTTTCCTTACTAAGATAACACGTACGTGTTTTATATTTTCAAAAACCCTTACGCATCTTTTATTTTTAAAAATGCGAATACATTTTTATTTTAAAAAACCCGTACACATTTTTAATTTAAATAACATGTACGCATTTTGGATTGGATTTAGGCTTGGTTATACGAGCCTTAATGCGAACGGGTTATTTAAATTTAAAAATAACCCGTTCATGTTAGTAGTTTCTAGACGTTTTTTTTAGGGTGTCCACTTTTTTGTACACTATCTTGGTGCACTTTCCTGCCATCAACATAATGATTTAGACCTTTTTGCATTAGTTTAATCCTTTTATTAACTTTCCAAGTTGCATAATTATGTGGAGTTAAGAGTGAAAATTTAGGAAAACCCATAACTGAAAATGAAAGAGTACAAGCAAGTAGATCAGAAACACAAACACCAAGAGATACCCCCCTTTTTTACTCAATCAATAATCCCCCAAATAAAGAATGATTGTGGTACTTTGTAAATAAGTGTGTTTATAATGTTGGAGTTATTTTCTAGAGTTTTACATAGTCCAAAATGGATTCAAATACTGAAAGTATAAAAAATCTCAATATGAGAACCTCAAACTAGTAGCAATGTGTATTATTTTGAAAAATGTCAACTTTTAAACAAAATGGCACCTCGATCTGAAGTCGTATGTGAAAGTTACATATGTTTGAAGTTGAAAAAAACGAGGATTGTCCTTCAAATTTGATGAGAAAACTGAATTTCTAAAAAATTAGGATAACTTGAATAAAAAATATATATATATACCCATAGAGCACAAAATTATGCCATAAATAAAAAAATATTGCTTCGAAAAAGGACTTCGTATGTTTGAAATATCGCACTTTGAAGTTCAAGTGCAAAAATGAAAATTTCAATCGTGTGGGGTCAATTTTTCAAAAAATCAACCTTCGCCAAGTTTAGTGAAACCACTACTAGATTTGGAGATGTCGCCAAATGTGGTTGGATCACTAGTCAGTTTTGAAACCCCACCGTAATTAATTGACACCAGCTAAATTAGCAAAGTTGCCAAAAAAATAGTTTGCCACAATGGTCGAGACAGGTACGTCGTAGGTATGGCCACAAAAGTTTTGACTTTTTTTTAATGATAAAAGTTATGAAAGACACAAAGGTCACCTCAAATATCTTTGACACTATAATTGATGCAATAACCGAGGCAAGAAGATACAAAGTTTTGATAAAAAAATGTTTTCAATGCACATAAATGGGGTTGGGGGCTGTAGCCACGCCTTGGACCAACGTTATGTGAATGTTTGTGCAAGCTTTAAGCGTGTGGCACAAGAAACATGTGTATGTCTTCAAATGTGTGTGAGGGCCAATGGCCATGCAGGCTGGAATAGGAGGTCGAACTCTTACCTCGACCCCACCATGTAGGGGTTGCGTGCCACAAGGGGTGTGAGGCCCAAGCCTGCAAGCTACGAGTACCCTGCGTACCCTTTGGTATGCCTACAATTGCAGGTGGGGCCCATAGGGGTACCCAAATTTCAGTTTTTTTTGCCTTATATTTGTCTGGTTTCAAATTTGATGAATTGATAGTTAATATTAGCGTTTTTGGGCCCTCTGGACATAATGGCGTAATTTGTTTGGCCTCAAAATGCTAGAGTGAACAACTACCCTTTGGATTTGATTGTGAAAACTCTGCTACAAACCTTCACAAAATTTGCATCCGATGTTCGATTTGGATGAAATAAAAGTCGATTATGACTTTCTTGGCTACTCTAAACTCAATAGTGAGCTCAGATTTGCTCTAGGAAGATCCTAATATACCTTCACTAATAAGAAAGAGACAAGAACCCCTAGAAACTAAACTTCTTTCAAGTGTTTTTGATTCTTCAAGACATCATTGAATGCAAGAGAATATCATACTTTTCTATCAAGAATGAAATTACTCTAGATTCCTAACAAGATTGTAAGCCACAAATCACAACTATCTCTAATACCATGTTGGATTTAGTTGTGAAGCCACCCAAGATCAATATGATTGAAGGAAAGAAAGACAAAAATCCTGAGATGAACAAAACTCATTAGTCTCTTAACACTAAACTAGACACATAGTCTAAGCTAGTGTTCTCCTCCAACATAGGGATAGGTGAGGGTTGTTTATATAAGAAACTATGGGCAAATAAAACTAAAAGGAATAATAACTCCCAACAACCCAAAATAGGAGAGAGTTTTACCTACTTGGTAAATGCCAAATACATGGTTATGCCAACTCAAGTAAAGACAAAGAAATGGTTACGAGGAGGTGGCTAATAAATCCAAAAGAGGTTGTGACATTCAACTACCCAAATGTGGGTGTGAATGACACATGTGAATGTAGGATTATGCCACATGTCCTCATACTAACAACCACTATAATATAACCCAAGCAAGCTTAAAAATATATAGAAAAATAAATATTCCCTAACATAAAATAAATTAAGTACCGACACCAACAAACCAATAGCATGATAGTTTCCAAAAGGGTTACTATCAATGAATTGGTTTAACAAAACCACTTCTTCTTCATTCCTAGCCCCAGTTACGTCTTCTTCTTCCAACATTTCAACGCAATACATTTTATTTTTGGAGAAAGAAGTGTATGTTGGCTCAAAATTCATCATAGCATCATCGACTATATGTTCAAGGTGCAAGGGCTCTTATAATACTTTTAGTTTATACCTGTATCTATTTCGTAGGATTAGGTGAGACCAATCAAGAGACATGTAAACACCGATCTTGGTTATAAAATCTCAAGATAAATATAGAAAAAAAATGAGAGGAATATCAATCACTACCACATCTTGCAACACAATGATACTAGGACACAAAAACAAGGTCAAGGGAAGATCCTTAATTACTCTTGTTGCCTAAAACTTTTTCCCATCTAGTTGCATGATTACCCTTTTCAAGGTTCATATTTTATATTAAGGACTTTTCCTATTTGTTTTGGCATAACTATGTTATTGACCCCAAAATCTATCATGGAATTATGTAATAGTTTATGCCCAACAATGAGAGTCAAGAAAAAGGGCATGGGCTTTGACTTACCTATTTCATCCTTCCTTTTTTGATCTTCATTTGAGTTAGTGAGAACTGCCAGTTGTTGTTCTTGCCCATTGGCAACTGATGTCTTTCTCTTCATTTGGGACTATTCTTTAGTGTCTTTAGCTCATGCCTATTTCTGATGATCCTCTAGAGATTCTTTCAAAAGAGATTTCTACTCCGAATTTGTCAAGATGTCCCATAAAGATACATTAGTAAGTGCTTTCTTCAATTGTTCAACCATGTTTAGTGAGACAAGAGGAAACAATTTAGGTTCCTTTGGTTTGAATGAATGAGTCTCCTTTTACTTTTGGAATGGTTGAACAATTGTGGTAGGGATAGATGGTTTATAATTGGATGCCTTAGAATGTTGGATATGAGAAATGGGTTCTCTAGTGAATATCCATTTTGAACTAGTGTTGTAATTAGACTGAAATTGTGGAGCCTTAGATGTTGATGCTTCATTAGCAAATATAGCTTCTTCTTCCTCCATCCATGAAAAAAGAGCATCATTCTGGGCAATCTCAACCTCTTGTCCAAAGACAGACCTTTTATTTGAGAGGTCATCATTGCATTTCCTATGCTAAGAGACCTTGAGCATGATTATCTACCACCTTTTGTTGTAGATTGCCTCTTAGAAAATTTTAGGTTGTATGGGTATCATTGCATGGAAAGAACCAAGAATTTGATCCTTCGCTATATTATTTTTCCCCACAACCAAATCCTTATTTTTATTTGAGGGCACAAAATGTAAGGAGGTAGGAATATGGACAATCTACTTTGAGGGTTGAGATGAGTTATTCAATTTTACATCCCCATGATATTGATTCTATTGGGAAGGTGGCTTCTCTTGTTGATAACTTTGGAATGGAGGTTTCAAAGGATTAGCTTGTTGATGCTTAATGTTGACGATCTCATTAGAAAATGTCCACAACAAGATCTTTATATCACTTATTGTTTCCACCAATGAGGGTGACAAAGATGGTGTACTTTGTTGAGAATTCAAAAATGCATACATGGATTGGGGTAGTGTTGAAGTACTACCTAAGTAGCTTCTCCTTGAGGCTAAAAAGACATCTCAGGAAATACTAGCATTGGTGGTATCAGAGGGAGCTTTATGACATCAATCAAATTATTTTTTGCCCTTACTGTTACTTCATAAGCTTGTGGAAAAGTAATGCCTCTATGGGACTCGATCATAACAAATATATCATGATTGGAAGCTTTGAGGTAGAAGGAAAAAACTATAGTAGTAGGGGGATAGACCATTAAGTGAATTATTTCCCAAGTTTTACGAAACTGGGTATTAAAATTAGTAATTGCTTCTTAAGAAGCCTTTTTTATATTTATTAGCTTTTATAATTATTTCCCAAGTTTTATGGAACTGGGTATTTTATAATTATTTCCCAAGTTTTATGGAACTGGGTATTGTAACTTTTAATCCACAATACAACCTTAAACAAATCAAGTACTAGTAAGAACAAATACCAGTAAACAATACAATTTAATAATTAACGAGATAATCAATGCAAAGTAACCATACCACATAACACCATGATTTGTATGTGGAAAACCCGGAAAGGGAAAAACCACGATGGGAAGCCTACCCACAGTCAGATGATACTTCTGCAGAAAGTATGTGTTACAATGAGGGTTCTGCATTTGCAGGAAGGCACACTGCCTAGAGCTTATTTCTCATTACAAAAAGAATCTCACTAACTACAGAGAGGCTACAACCTTCTCAAGATAAATGGACAACAATCCGATAGAGTGAACTAATGGAAATAGCATCTACTATGCTTGATTACAGTCCCGGTTAAGCTCAATGCTGAAGGACTAAATCCTCTTCTGAAACCAATCCGATCACCAATGATCGATCAACTCCTCTACTTGAATGATATTACAATATTCACATATTTCATTCCTTGACCATGACCTTTCCAATAACCATGATACTTTACAAAGAGTTTCTACCTCTTATTTATACAAACCCTAAGGCCTAAACCAATTAGGTGGGCCACTTAAAGATATTACAATAATATCATTACATAATCCCTTATTACAATGATATGCCATGTCGGCTTAAGACCAAAACAATAATAAAAAATCCATAAAATATCTTGAATCATCCAGGTAATGTGTAGAGTACACGCTAGCATGATACTGATCCATAAACTAGATAGGTAC
Source organism: Cryptomeria japonica (assembly GCF_030272615.1). Lineage (NCBI taxonomy): Eukaryota > Viridiplantae > Streptophyta > Pinopsida > Cupressales > Cupressaceae > Cryptomeria > Cryptomeria japonica. The sequence goes on along the minus strand of NC_081414.1, from coordinate 444,881,182 downwards.
AGGACCTATTCTGGGTCCACCACGCCAAAGCAATGTCTTCAAGAAATTGAAGCACGATCAACGAACATCTTCAACATCCTGAAATCCTCGAAGAAGCTGCACCAACACCAATTATGCATCCTATCATGATTCCTCAATGAAAGCTCTATCGATAAAGCCTTAAACTAGTGTCGATAAGGGTTTACCAGAGTGTATGATAACATCCAATTACCAAGCCAATACCAATTGACCAGAACATGCTCATGGAGCATATAACTCATGAAATCCAATATACTTCACTGATCCAAACATGCCAGAAGTGTCCAACAGATAATCTCTTCTACCGGTAACACTAGATCTTCTACCGATAACCAAAACTTGTCTACCGGTAACCATCCATATCAGCTAGTGTTGACATTAATGAAAAACATCAATGCAACACATAATCAATTCATCCATAATGCCAACAATCTCCCCCTTTGGCATTGATGACAACACTAGATGTGAAAAACATCTAAGTGCCAAGAGATGCCAAACAAGTCTCCCCCTGTGGAAGACAACCAATCAATCAATAGCTCTCCCCCTGTGAATGATATCTCTGTAAGGTTCAGAATGATTTTTCACATTACTCTCACTCCCCCTTTGACATCAATGCCATAAACCTGACAAAATATCAAAGCAATGATATAAACCTCTGAATCTCAAAGCTGACTATGCCCCCTGAGTAGTAACACCACTCATTAGTGCCAAAATGAATAATGTTTCTGATAATACATGTCAGACTGATGAAAAAATTCATCAATCAAGTCTCTTCCGGAGGGACAGAAACCCCTAACCTGTCTCTCAAATACTCAAATGATTCCTTAGACATCGGTTTAGTGAATATGTCTGCAATTTGTTCTTTAGTGTTCACATAAACCAATTTGACTTCCTTTGCTTCTACCTTGTCCTTCAGAAAGTTATACTTTATTGAAATATGCTTAGTCTTAGAGTGAAATACTAGATTCATAGACATGTCAATAGCTGTAGAGTTATCACAGTAGATAACTACCGGTTCACTACAATTTACCCTGATATCTTTCAACATTTGCTTCATCCACAAAACTTGAGTGCAATTAGTTGCAGCTACAACATACTCAGCTTCTGCAGTAGATAAACAAATGCATGACTATTTTTTGCTTATCCATGAAACGAATTTCTTTCCAAGAAAGAAAGTTCCACCAGAAGTGCTCTTCCTGTCATCAGTATCACTTGCCCAATCTGAGTCAGTATATGCACATAAAGTGAAATCATCATTTCTGGAATACCATAAACCATATTTTGTTGTTCCTTGCAAATACTGAAATATCCTCTTTACTGCACATTCATGATTTTCTTTAGGATCACTTTGATATCTTGAAACAATACTTACTACATTCATAATATCAAGTCTAGTTTGAGTTATATATAATAGACAACCAATCATAGATTTATACCTTGTTAGATTTATCGGTGAAGAAGTATCCTTGATAGATAATTTCTCATTTGTAGACATAGGTGAAGAAGTATCCTTGATAGATAATTCTCCATACCAAACTTTTTCAACAATTCCCTTAGATACTTAGTTTGACAGATAAAAATGCCTTTGTTAGTTTGAGTAATTTGCAAACCTAAGAAAAATTTCATCTCACCAATTATGGACATTTCAAATTCATTTTTCATGTTGTTAGAAAATTCTATGCATAGTTTATCTTCTCCTCCAAAAATGATATCATCAACAAAAACTTCACTAATCAAAATGTCATTATCAGTGATCTTATAATATAGATTACTATCAATGCTGCCTTTAGCAAAACCAAACTTCAAAAGATATTTATCCAACCTTGCATACCAAGCTCTAGGAGCCTGTTTCAAACCATATAAAGCTTTCTTCAATCTGCAAACCATGTCGTTGTCATCTATCAGTGAAAATCCATCGAGTTTCTCAATGTAAAATTCTTCCTCAAGCTCACCATTCAAAAATGCACATTTGACATCCATTTGATAAACCTTATAGTTCTTATAAGCTGCATAGGCAAGAAATAGTCTAACAGCTTCAATTCTAGCTACAGGTACAAATGTCTCACCATAATCAATTCCTTCCATTTGAGAATATCCTTTACAAACCAATCTAGCCTTGTTTCTTATAACTTGACCATCCTCATTCAGTTTATTTCTAAAAACCCATTTACTTCCAAACATTCTTATTTTTAGGTCGAGAAAAATAAAGACCAAGTTTCATTCTTCTCTATTTGATCTAATTCATCTTTCATAGCCTTTAACCAATGTTTATCCTTACAAGATTCAATAATAGTTGTCGGTTCAACTTGAGAAATGAGACATAACTCTTCATTTTCTAGTTTTCTTCTTGTCATTACTCCCTTGTTCCTATCTCCAATAATTTGATCTTCAGAATGAGTTAATCCTACATACCTTGGAGTCTTTTGAACTTCAGGTTCACCACTCTGATCATCAGTCATTGTTGAATTTTCTGATTGTGCCGATGTAACTGTTTTGATTTCCTATACCGGTTGAGGCATTGTTGGTTCAGTTATGATCATTTCTACTGCCGGTTCCCATTCATATGATATAGAATGATTTATGTACTGTTCATCCACTTTCACATTAGCACTTTCCACAATTTTCTACAATCTTTTGTTATAACATCTATATGCTTTTCTCTGAATTGTATAACCAAGAAATATCCCTTCATCACATCTAGGATCAAACTTTCCAATTGAATAATCTCTTTTGATATAGCATTTACTTCCAAAAATTCTGAAATACTTAACAGTAGGTGTATGTCCAAACCACAGTTCATAAGGGGTCTTACCGGTTTCACCTTTGATGTGAACTCTGTTGAATGTGTAGACTGTTGTACTCATTGCTTCTCTCCAATAGATATGAGGAAATTTGGCTTCCATCATCATAGATCTAGCTGCATCCAAAATGGTTCTGTTCTTTCTTTCAACTACTCCATTTTGTTGAGGAGTCCTAGGTGCAGATAGTTGTCTCCTGATTCCATTTGTCTCACAATAACTGTTAAATTAATGAGAAGTGAACTCACCACCATGATTCGATCTTAGACATTTGATTTTGCATCTAGTTTTTGTTTCAACCTTCGCTTTAAAGATCTTGAATTTCTCAAAAGCTTCCGACTTCTCCCTTAGAAAAGTCACCCACATCATTCTAGAATAGTCATCAATAATTAGCATGAAATACCTATCACCTTGAAAGCTTCTAGTCCTTGCTGGACCACATAAGTCAATGTGAATCAAATCAAGTACATCATTAGATTTATCATGTATGCTCTTAAAAGAACTTCTGACTTGCTTACCCAATTGACATTCCTTACATACTGGATTATGAGGCTTCATAATCTTAGGTATATCTCTGACTGCCTTAGTTGAATTGATCTTAACAATACAACCAAAATTAACATGACACAACCTCTTATGCCATAGCCAACTCTCATCAATATGAGCAATCAAACATGTCTTATTACCAGTGTTCAAGTGAAAGATGTTACTTCCTATCTGAATACCGGTTGCAATCTCCAAAGAAATAATACCTCTACCTTTGATCATACATGCCTTGTCATCTCCAAATTTGACTTGACCACCATTGTATTCTTGCAGGGACAAAAATTTCCTTTTATCTCCAGTCATATGATGTGATCCACTATCAATTACCCATTCATCCTTATCTTCATTTTTTGTTGCCAGGGTCTTCTCTTCATTTTTGATATCCGGTTCTAGTTCATCTTCCTTCAAAACATAGAACACCCATTCCTTTCCATTTCCAGATCCACTAGGTGAGTCTTCTGCCAGTTCATCTCCAGAGTCATCAGTTACTCCTTCTTCATCTACTATGTAACAATGTTTGTTTGTCTTGAATCTGTATCTGTTCGAGTTAGGCTTAAAAGTTTTCTTAACTCTTTCCTCAAACCTTGCATTCCTTTCAGGACATCTAGATGCAAAATGACCAATCTTATTATATGCAAAACATTTAAAAGGTGCTTTTCCTTCATACTTACTTCCAGTTGGACCTTTAGGTACTCTTCTAGCAAATAAGGCTTCAAGTTGCTCAATCTCTTCATCTTCTTTCCTCATGTCTTCCAATTCTTTTGCATATAGGGCTCTCCAATCACTTTTTCCAGTAGATGTTGATGATGATGCATGAAAAGCAGGTTCAGACTTTACGACTCTAGAAGATCCAAATTCTTCAAGCTCAAAAGCAGATAATTTTCCAATCAGAATGTCTCTGTTGACTGAAGTGTTTGCCATTGTTCTCAACTCATTAATTGCACTTGCTTTCATCTTGTAAGCTGGTGGAAGGGCTCTCAAGACTTTGAAAACTATTTCATCTTCACTTAGAAATCCTCCACAACATTGAATTCCCATAACAATCTCATTTACTCTTTCCATAAACACAACAATTCTTTCATTTTCTTCCATTTTCAGGTTTTCATACCTTACCCGGTAACCATCAATTTTAGCAATTTTGACAGTAGGGTCACCTTCATTCAGAGTTTGCAATTCGTCCCATATAACCTTAGCCGATGATTTGTCAATCAATCCCATGATCTGCTGATCAGTAAGTGCACACAAGAGGGCTTCTCTAGCTCTGAAATCATTTTCAATATTCTTGTACAGGTCTGCAGGAGTAGGATTGTTGGATGCCGGATCATAAGGTGTGTATCATTTCTCAGTGATCTCCCAAATATCCTTGCCAAGACATCTAAGATGAGTCTCCATTCGAATTTTCCATATCCCATAATTTATTCCATCAAGCTTAGGGATTTCTCTTTTGAAAATAACTGTCGATGGATTAGAAGTGCTAGTTGCCATGGGATCTACCTCAAGTGGTTAAGCTTCTGCAAAAGAGGACCAAAGATTTGATACCAATTGTTAGGATAACCGGTGAACAACTGAGGGGGGGGGGGTGAATTAGTTGTTAACAAATTATAACTTTTAATCCACAATACAACCTTAAACAAATCAAGTACCAGTACAGATAGATGTAGGTAGGAACAAATACCAGTAAACAATACAACTTAACAATTAACCAGATAATAAATACAAAGCAACCATATCACATAACACCATTATTTGTACGTGGAAAACCCGAAAAGGGAAAAACCATGGTGGGAAGCCTACCCACAGTCAGATGATACTTCTACAGAAAGTATGTGTTACAATGAGGGGCCTGCACTTGCAGGAAGGCACACTGCCTAGAGCTTACTTCTCATTACAAAAAGATTCTCATTGACTACAGAGAGGCTACAACCTTCTCAAGATAAATGGACAACAATCCAATAGAGTGAATTGCTGAAAATAACACCTACTATGCCTAATTACGGTCCTAGTTAAGCTCAATGCTGGAGGACTAAATCCTCTTTTGAAACCAATCCGTTCACCAATGATCGATCAAATCCTCTGCCTAAATGATATTACAATATTCGCACATTACATTCCTTGACCATGAACTTTCCAATAACCATGATACTTTACAAAGGGTTTCTACCTTTTTATTTATACAAACCCTAAGGCCTAAACCAATTAGGTGGGCCACCTAAAGATATTACAACAATCATTACATAATCCCTTATTACAATGATATGCCATGTCGGCTTAAGACCAAAAAAATAATAACAAATCCATAAAACATATCGAATCATCCAAGTAATGTGTAGAGTACATGCTAGCATGATACTAGTCCATAACCTAGATAGGTATCGGACCTATTATGGGTCCACCATGCTAAAGAAATGTCTTCAAGCAATTGAAGCACAATCAACAAACATCTTCAACATCCTAAAATCCTCGAAGAAGCTGCATCAACACCAATTGTGCATCCTGTCATGATTCCTCAATGAAATCTTTGCCGGTAAAGCCTTAAACCAGTGTCGGTAAGGGTTTACCAGAGTGTATGATAACATCCAATTACCAAGCCAATACCAACTGACCAAAACATGCTCATGGAGCATATAACTCATAAAATCCAATATACTTCACTGATCCAAACATGCCAGAAGTGTCCAATAGATAATCTCTTCTGTCGGTAACACTAGATCTTCTATCGATAACCAAAACTTGTCTACCAGTAACCATCCATATCAGCTAGTGTTGATATCAATGACAAAACATCAATGCAACACATAATCAATTCATCTATAATGCCATCAGGAGGAACATGAGTAGTCAAGGGACTCCCATTATTCCAAGTGAAAAAGTTTCTAGGAGGTGGATGGGCCATCTATTGAGCTTGCGCCTAAACTTGTGTTACAAATTTCCTAGCTACTCTAGCTTGCACTATCACTACTAGTGGGGGAAACAACAAGATTGGATTTTGGGAGGTTTGAGATTTGGTCACAGGAATATGGCTCATAGACCCACTTGCAATTTAGAATTCATATAAAATATTGGATTCTAGGAGGTCTATGATCTGGTCATGGGTTTATGGCTCATACACCCACTTGCGATTTACAATTTGTTTCCCACCAAGCATGCTTTAAAAAGAACTCTTGATATTTTAGTTTACACTCATGAATAAATAATCTTATGGGAAGTTTAGTGAATGGGGGACAAAGTGCTTTTGACTAAACGACCTCTAGGATTTGAGAATCTATCTTTTCATAAAAAACCAGAAGGGAAGTGGATAAAAAAAACAAAGAAATAAAACTTAGAACTTAAGGGGATACACCAAGACTTCATAAAACTTTGCAAACTAAAGCGGAAGACAAGAAATATGTTATCCCAAAATATAAGCACATAACACCACTATCTCTTCATTGATAGAAAGAGAACAAAATGCATAAGGTCTCATAGACACAAAACACAATATTCAAATCTATTAATGAGAAGAATCTATATAGGCTTGATTAGGACACAAATTTATCAACTAATGCAAGTCTTTATTCATTTATAATCTCTAGTTCATCAAATTGGCATGGAATGATACCAAATTTGCATATCACAAACCATTAAAAGAGTACAATTGCACACACTCTAATGACCTATTCTATCAAATCAAAATCACAAAAGTCAAAACTTCTGGGTAGTTGATTTACTTGTGACATATAAATTTTATTCATCAACCAAAGAGAACAAACACACAAGAGAGGCTAACTTGACACAGTTTGATATGTCTTTCCTTCTTGATTTCAAAATAAAAATAAAAGTCTTCAGTAGAATAGAGTCTTGATATATTTTCAAAAAGATGACGAACCCCTTAATGCATAATGCTTGTGGGCTTAAATAGAACCAAAAAACACTAATCACAATCATTCATTAAAAAAAAAAAACCCTTGCATAATCACCGCGTGTATCCTCTATAATGGCATTTGTTGCAACTATATTTGCTAATGACCTGAGCATCATAATTCCTCCTTTCATGTGCTCAAACAGAAATATCATCTATGATTCCCATCACTTTTTGGTTGCGACAACCTTGGATGCGAAAGATTCCACTTTGTAGGCATACCTTCCCTTTTAATACATGTCATTCTCTGATTTACTTTCACAAATATCATCAACCAATTGCATGGATTTTCCCAAGTCCAAATTGAAAATTACCTAAAATGTTCACTCGGTTGCCAAATTTTAAAATTTGCTAAAACTATTGATTTTTCTAATCCTCTACTTGTCTTTGAATACGTGATGAATTAGTGGGCCTTTTGCAACATTTATTTGTTTATATCTTCAAAACTCCACAACATCACCACTTGGTGCCTTCCGATAAAAACCTTTTGAAACACAAGCTCCCTGAAAAAAAATGCATGAATGCAACAAGTGGCAGTTGCATGTGCCTTTAAGGAAAAGTTGAGACATGGACTCTCCAAAACTCCTCTAAATTGCCAAATGGCACCTTGGCACATTTTGACACAAAATTCACTATTTCAAACCAAAAACTATCTCTAAAAAGGGGATGGAAAATCAAAATGAAAGGATGCTAGATGAAAACCCTAGAAAAATAAATGAAACTTAAAATGCCTCTTAAGGATACTATAGACTAGTTTACACATCTACACAATTAAGATCTAACAAAAAGAACACAAGATGGACACATGATTTTGTTGAACAAAATTTGTCATTGATGTCAAAGTTGAATTTTTTTGTCATTGATGTCAAAGTTGAACAAAAGTTGTCATTGATGTCTGAGTAATAGGCACACGCTGTCTCTAATGATGTAGATCATTTTGATTGATCCCGCTCTATCCAAAAGAGTGAAGAGTTATAGTAATGACATGTCATGGTAGAGCATTTTAAATAGTGACTGAATTTATACAATCCCATTGGTTGATATGACTATGAAATCAAATGAAACATGAGTTGATGGAAGTAGTCTAGAGTTTTGTTCCTAAATATTTGATGTTTTTCTCCAAAAGGTTTTCACCTTTGAAGAGCATTCCAAAAGTTTCACAAGCATGAGACCTTTATTAATTTTGTGGTTTGTGAAACAACCTTTGGGATTTTAGAAGTTGGCTCTTAATTCTAATGTGTTGTTTGAAAATTTTGTCAACTCAAGAAGAGTTTACAAAATTGTGGTTTCAACCACAACAATACGAGATTAAATCTCTCCTAATTATTAAGGGAATACTCGCCCTACTTCACTACTCTATTCTAGTAAAATAAGATAAATTTCTAACTCCTATTCTAACATGGGTAGTAAATTATCCTATCCTGTTTTTTCCAAGATAGATGTTATTCTCTTCCTCTCTTTTCAGGAAAGAATTTGCAATATAGATGAGCAATAATTCTTACAATTTCTTTTTTACAAATTAACTTGGAAAGAAAGAACAATATAATATAGATAAGAAAAGAAGCAAAGTGTCCATAAAGGTGCGAATTCCTCTATTTCTTCTTCAGGACTGGAAAGAGTGCTTAAGCTCAAAATCTTAAATTCACTGTTGTCATATCAACATTTTTACAGATTCTTCTATAACCCAAAGAGTTAACCAAAAAAATCAAAATAAAGCTTAGAGTCTTCAAAATGATTCTTAGCATCACCTTTGATAATGTTTTTGTAAAATAATAATATGAAGCTCAAAGTCTTCAAGTTATTGTTTCCTTTTCCAAGATTACACAGTCAAGCACAAAGTCTTGAAAGTGAAACCTTAATATATAAATCAGCTATTTTTAGATTGAAAATACAAAAATGAAGCACAAAGTCTTCAAAATTATATTATGATTACCAATTCCTTATTCTAACAACAAAAGTCAAGATATGACACAAAGTTCACAAGTCAACAATTGCCTCTATATTTTAACGATATTTTGTCAACACACCTTTACTTGAGTAAATAAGAATCTAGAATGAAAATGACATAAGAAAACTCTCGCCATAGACACAAATCAACCCAACACAAAGTCTAGATGCCAAAGCTTTCTTCTTATTTCATCAAATTTGCAAAATCACAAGAGCACAAAGTTTCACTTTTTCTCTTCACTTTGGCAGAATTTCGACATATGGATTAAAGATAATAGATGCAAATTACAATGAGAAACCTCATATATATAGGAGAGAGGTACACCATAAAACTAGGAAAAATAAAACTAATTTGTGACCAAGTCAAAGGTAGAGTTCGATTTGACTTAGGACATGTGCATTGCCTAAGTGCAAAAACTAAATACAAAATTGTCACCTAAGGTGTGAATGTCTTATTAAAAAATGCATCTACGATGAAAATTAATAAGTGTCACCAGATACTCCTTTTTGATCCTGCTTCATGAATTCCTCGAACTTTTGCAAAGTTAATTTCATTTGTTCCTGATCAAGTCCTTTAGTGTGACTTGTGATGACCTTGACCCGGGTGATAGAATCTTTGAGGCTCATGTAGCATTTCTTGTGTTTCTTTAGAAGAGAGGCTAGATCATCCAGATTCACTTGGATATTCACCAACTTATCAATAGAGGATAATGAGAAAGCTTGATTATCAACCTCTTCACCAATTAGCTGACTAAAATCTTTGACAATGACATCTTCATGAAGGGTCTTCTAGTTCTTGTCAAGGAATGTGCAAGGAAGAGATGAAATATTTTCAATGATGTATTTTCCTTTATCATTACATTATTTATGTGCTTTCCTCAAATCTTTGATAAGAACCTCAATTGTGTTCATCTGATGTTCTATTATTTCTCGTTGTTCAATGTATATTATCCCTTGATGGGATCACTCCATTATCAATCAGAACATCCAAATGGAAATCCTCTAACTTCAACCAAGAGTTGAAGTCTTTTTCATGCATTTCTAATTCATTTAAAAATAAATTCAAAGTCTGATTAATTTCAACCTTTATCTCCTCCATGTTGTTGACAAGAGTAACTGTTGAACATAGAAGGTGAGTTCCTTGACTAAAAAATATATCCATCCATTCACCCACTATTCTCCCTCAAGAATTTACCTGTTCAACTTGTTTAACAACTTGCTCATCCACGAAACAAGTGACCATCTCAATTACCTCTGATGATTTGGTAATCTTAATAAAAAATTATGTGAGTTGATCAACCTGTTTCTTTAACATGTCTTTATTTACCTTTTCTTTATTGAACATGGTGACAAGATGTTGGAAAGAAGCTTGAACATCTTCAATTGTTCCATCATGTGTTTTTTTTCCCAAATCAATTCTTCTAATGACATAATCAATAGGTTGCACTTTATCAAGATATGTTTCTAGAGGAGGAATAACCATCTCCACGTACTTATTCTTTGATTCATCTATCTTCAACCTAGATAAAGTTTTAGCCTTTTTATTACCTTTGGGCTTAACAGGCACTAATTGATTAAAATCAAAATCATCCAGAGATATGGCTTGCTTCTTCCTATTAGGAGTGTTAGATACTAGCCAAGGTGGAAATGATGAATCTTCATCTACTCCAGCAGTCAAAAGTTGTATAGCCAACTTGTGTGATTGAAGACTAGTAGTAACAATGGGTGAAGAGAAAGTAATAGTAGCAGGTGTATTTGAGATGGTATAAACCTGTGGAGGAACTTGGGTTTCTGACATGAAACTTTCAAAATATTCCAACATGGAAGAAGTAACCTCAAACAAATTAAGAAGGAACATGGTATCAAGGTTGTCATGAGGTATATCTAGGGTTTATTCACTTGTGGAGGTGGAAGGAATGAAAAATATTTTTGGAGCTTGGGATGAAAATGACATAGCAGAACCCAAAGGAATAGCATCAGTAATAGAGACTGAAGTAGTACCTATGATATCACATGATGTAGGAGGAATACCTTCATGCATTTCTTAAGAATGGGAAGTACTTGGGATTTGAGGTGTTCCCTCCTCATCAAATTCTCCTTCTTCTTGTTCTCCTTCACAAATCTCTTCTTGAGGTTGAATTTATTGAGTTGAAGACTCACCTTGGCTTTTACCTTTTCCAATAGTGAACTTGAATTTTGGACCTTTAGGAGTCATAGGTTCCTGTTTGTTTTTGGTCCTTAACTTAGAAGTCTTTCCCTTAGGGCCTACACCATCTTCTTCATATGATTCAGTCTGGTAAGGCTTCAACTGAACACCATATAGGTTCAACCAAGTAGTAGTATTATCAAAAATCTTTTGAAACCTAGCCCTAATAAAAGTATTCTCCTTTTGGGACCATTGTATGAGAGGCAGGTGTAATCCAACAACTTTGTTTCTTTCATATGCAGGATCAAGGATATCACCATCTTCTTCAAGATCTTTAAGAACATCAACAAGATCAAAAATTTCAATTTGTTCTACTATCAAATGACATTAATCCATTCTTCAAACATCTTCTTTTGTCCTTCAATCTACCCACACATCTTCAATTTGATGGATATGTGTGTAGTTCTTATTAATCTTATTCTTCCTGCCCCTATAGTCAAAGAAATTTATGACTTTGAAGAACCTCATAGTCACTCTTCTCATCTCTTCCTCCATGGCACAGGCCTTGTAGATGGAATTGATGGAATATCTCCCTATAGTTATAGAGAACTTGAGACCTGTCTTATGAGCTCTAGATTGACACGCATGGATATAAATAATTTTGTGATCCATCTCCATAAGAATGATCTTATCAGATGGATACCTTGGGAGCATGAATGGTTCTCTATCAAAGAATCCAATTCTTATATATGTGAATGTGGGGAATTGAAGAAAAATGCAACCATATTCACTCACCACCTTCCATGCCCCATCTGATACTCTTGTGTTTTGAAGGTCCTTATCAAATAAACACATGTAATGAGAAAAGAAAGCATCATTTACCCTCCTGAAATGGTATAAACTCTTCGAGAGAGTTAATTGAGTGAAGTACTTATAAACGGGAACTTGACTCTTGTTACCTATGGTAGATAGATCTGGAAAATGCCTCATCAAGGTAGCTATATAGACAAGATAAGAAGTCATATAGAATTCCAAGGTGGTAGGCACCTTAGTCAATTGTTCACATAGAGCATCTACAATTTTCTTGCCCTAGTAGATCTTCTTTTTATTCTTCCTGGTGACATGAATATACTAATACATCCATTTATAATAAGTATTGGAAGTTGGGAGGACTTTTACTCCGCTGAGAAGAGTAATGAGGTCATTAACCTCCTCGATGAAGTCACTGCAAGGAAGAGTCTCTGGCCACCTTGAAATCATAGACCTAGGCATTTTTATCCAATTATCATTTATATTCCTCCATTTCTCTAAATTCTTATCAAAATAAGCCATTGCTGATTGCATGTCAGTATCAACATATTGATCTATAAGAAAACACTTGAGAATTGTATCAAAGAAATCCTCATCAAGATTAATGAGTGTTTTCTTTCCATCAACATCCTTTACTGATTTGGTGACAAGATCATATCTATTGGCAAGATCCAACACAAATTCTAGATTTTGAGCCGACATGGGAAAGGCAAGCACTATATGAATTTCACTATTTATGGTGGGCTCCATATTGTAAGAAACAGGTGGATCTCTTAGACTCTTACCCTCTTTAGAAATCCTTCAAGATCAACATGGTTGATCTTTGTGTCCTTGATATTGTCAATATTTGACGACACAGAAGAAGGAGGAAACACTTAATGTTTTTCTTGCTTCTTAAACTTCACTGATTTTTTTCTTGGCGAGGGTTCTGAAATTTGCAATGAATGCACTGCATCATGAAATATCATCATTTAAAATAATTAGCCTTCATAAAAACCTTCATTTGATAGGAAAATTTCATCGATCGAGCACAAATTGATAAAAAATCATCAATTTGTATGTTTGTGCATTGGGTGCAAATTGGACTTATAAGTCTGATTTGCTCTTAAACATAGTGTTAAAATCATGACTAAGTGAATATCAAAATTAGAAGTCCGATTTTCCCTTCATATAAATCAATATAAAAAAGTGATGTATATCGGAGTTATAACTCCAATTTACATCATGGAAAAACTCACAAAGTAGTGCAAATAAGAGTTGTAACCCTGATATACACTAGTTTAATGTAACTGAGTTAAGGGTATATTAGAATTAAAAGTTTGATCTACACTTAATATATAGGTAAAGCCATGGATGAGTGTCAGGAGGGGCTACAAATCCGATCGATACTTCAAAAACGAAAGCCAAGCTAAATCGTGTCAGGCGAGGTTATAACCCTGACCAACACTTATACAAAGAAAATAAAAAATAGTGTCGGGCGGGGTTGTAAACCTATCTGACACTTAGAAAATAGCTCAGGCCAAAATATCATGGTGGTTGGGTTTGTACCCATGACCACCATCACTGCAGAGATAGTGGTGGGTTTCGGGGATACAAACCCGACTACCATCACTACAACGGAAGGAAGAGAAAAGGGTGGGACGAGGATACGACCCCGACCACCACCACAATCATAGGCTATGGTGAGGATTGAGATAACACCCCCGCCCAAGCATTGTCATTACGAACAATAATGTAAGGTAAAGATGGTGGGGTTGTGTGCCCGCCACACACCGTGAAGCATGCCATGGGGTGTGACGGACACACAGTCCTGTCTCCACCATGAAATGAAACTTGGCAAATAAGAATCAAGATGGATTTGTAATCCAATACACATCGGGATAATTCTTGATATGTATTAGGTTTCAAATCTGATCTCTACTAATGCAAAAAAATAGGGCACGACAAGATAAAAATTTGGAAGCTTAAAGATTTAAGAAATGGATACATACCATGATTTCTATGAATGAAGCTTGAGGAAAATCGAGCTCTTCAATCCTCCAAGAAAACATTAATGAAAAATATTGGGCTATAATTAGAGAATAAGTGGGTAAAGAAACCTAGTTTGAAACAAACACTTCAAAACATTATTTCCAAAATCATGCATAATAAAGGTGTAAATCGAACCTATGGGTCTGATTTGCACTTGATAGACCAAAAAGGTGTAAGTTAGACCTATAGGTCTGATTTACATCTAAGATTGATTACCAAGTGTATAATCAGGGTTAAAACTAGATTTTACACTTAATGACCAAAAATTGATGCGAAATCAGAGATAAAACCTGATTTTGCACCAAAACTGGGAAGTTCACTTTTTAAGTTAAGTTTTGAAATTTTAACTCAATGAGGGAATTTCAAGGTCAAATAACACATATTCAAGGATGAATGAGATGACTAAAATGTCTCATTTTCTTGACTTTGAAAGAAAAGAGGATGAATTATAAAAAATTCGTAGGTGTTGTTCTGTTTTCACACAAAATGAAAAACGAGGACAACATAATGGATAATTTAAAAGGGAAGAGGGAAAACAATAGGAAAAGCTAAACTAAGGCGATATGCTCAAAGTAGAGATTTAATATGTTAGCTTGATGATGATTGTAATGAATGACGTCATATATTGTCATTGAAGGAACATGTACACACACATATGTTTACATTGTCTACTGGTATTACTTCTAAAGTTACTTATATTGCTACCGATATTAGAAGTTTTGTTTATGATGGTGTCAACCTGGTACACGGAGACAACCGATATATACAAAGTAACTTGACATCAACCTGTAGATCCAACAGAGATTATCAAAGAAGCAATGAAGGACAATCGGTTCACATGTTGATATGGTTAACTCCAACCGGTATAGGCATTCCAACTGGTATTCATTGATTGTGTGATGAGTTACCCTAACTGACAAATTTTGGTGGTAATTTGTGATGAGTTATGTTTGATTGTCTAGATACATTGCACCTAGGAAATTGTGATATAATCTCTAAGGCCGACATGAAATCTAAATGCCTATATAATGACATTATGATGAACTATTTTGGAGATATGATATGAGATGATTTGATGTGAAGATAGAAGTGTTAAGTTGTTGAGGGCATTGCAGAGTATGTTGGTTATGCAGTTTTGAGTGCACAGAAGAGGATCTATTCAAGAAAGTTGTGCTACTTCTAGATCACACCACTTGTTGTTTTCTAATCACTACAATAGTCAAATCCCCAAACTAGTTAAGCTCTAACAAGATTCATTGTACAAATCCTCTAAGCAGGTGATCCATTAGTTTGGATTTAGAAATCCTCTACCGAGGTTACTTCTAACAGGGTACTACCTTTAATAGGGTATAGCTCCTAACAAAGCTTTGGGATATTTAACAGGATTTGCTCCTAGTAGAGCACTTTTGTAGACCTTAACCGGTTAGTTACTTATTACTGCAGATAGTTAACTTGTGAGTCCCATCTCACCGTTGTTTTTCCCATTTGGGTTTTCCACGTATAAACACTTGTGTTATGGTGGATGTTTTACTTATTGTGGATGCTTTAATATCATTTTGGATTGCATGCATAATGTTTAACAAACTTGTTAAATCTATCTACTGGCCAATGTTTAAAGTAGTATTGTTTTTGGTGTCATTGATTCACCCCCCCTCTCAGTGCTTTATAAGTCTATCAATTGGTATTAGAGCCTAACTTCTTTAAAGCTTAATTGCTTGGAAGGAAACCCTAAAGCCACTATGGGAGATATGAGCTACTTTGGGATGGATAGAGTCATTGAAGCTACTAAGGATGAGCATGAAACCCTAAGGGTCAGATTCAAAGCATCATAAGTCAAAAGGAGAGAACTAACTGAACAACTATTGAAAATTTATGATAATAGTTCTTCAAATGAAGCTAACATTGATGCATTAGCTAAAGAAGTTAAAAAATTGAATGCTGAAAAGTTAAATCTAAGAAGAGAGTTAGAAGCCCTAACCATCTGCATGAGTCAAGAACTAGAAGCTAGGAGGGTAGCTGAAGACCTTGTCAAAGAAAGAGATCATGAGATTGCCAAGATCAAACAAGAAAATATAACCTTGCATGAGCATTGGCATGCTGAAAAAGAAGAAAAAGAGGCTCTGCAACTAGATCTTGAAATGGCATCATCTCTGAGAGAGACCCTTTCAAAGCACAATGAAGATCTTACCAAAGAACTCACCGAGGCTAATGAAAAGTTGGAAAAGTTCAACAAAAGTTCTACCATGTTGGATGAACAGATTCAATCACAAAGGATGAAAGGCGATACATCTAGACTAGGCTTTAACACATCTGAGAAAGGAGAGTCTTCTGGAACAAAGTGCAACATTCACAAGGACAAAAATGTTCCTAAGGCTGACAAGCCTACCAGTAAGAAAATCTTTAAACCTATTTGCTTTGTTTGTCATAATACTGGACATATTGCAAATGTGTGTAGAAAAAAACCCAATGGAAATACAAGCTACAATGCAAATACTAGGTATGCATCTAAGAGATTTGAAGGTGATTATTTCACATGCAAAATGTATGGACATAGATCAGTTGAATGAAGATATGGAGCAAATAATCCATTACGTCACATGAATCTAAGACCTAATGGCAACTGGATGATAACCTATGTTAATCGGGGTAACATGAACTAATAGAGACCCTATGTCAACTGGTTTAGTCCACTTGAGATGGAAAAGGTAACTAATGTCACTTGCACCATTTATAACAATTTTGGTCATGTGGCTATGAATTGTAGAAGGAGAACTAGAAGAGGCAATGTAGGACCTTGGAGATCATTTGGAATAGCTTGCTATCATTATCATAAACCAGGACACATGGAAAAGTTCTGTAGATCCTAAAAGAATAAACCTGTTAATCATTTTGAAGATCAGAAAGGAAAGCAGAAGGTAAATATTGAGGAAACCAGAGAAGAAATGAACCAAATATGGAAAAAGAAGAGTGATGATATACCTACAGAAGAACCTAATCCTTCACCCATTGTGGATAATCCTGCACTGGTGAACTGAGCCTTTCAACAGGGCTAAGGGGAGCATAGCGGTAAATCTACTTCCAGACCCCTTGAAAGATGAGTGGTAAAAGAGTTTGAATTTTTGAGTTGTTATGTGTGAAATCTTGATATCTTTTGTCAATCGGTTTCTCAATCAGTTTTACACCTGTTACTATTGTATGCATCGTTAAGCGGTGTATTAGGGTTTGTAGCCCTAGTGGTCAAGCATTTAATGCAATATGTAATAAGGATAAAAGCAAGTTTTACTTTGTTATTTTTACCCTAAATGCATTCGAGAGAGAATTGCTAGCTGGTTTTAGTCAAATTTGTGTCGCGATTTGCGTGATTGAAGCTGATTTGAAGATTAGTGGAGGTTAAACTATTGTACACTTGAGAAATCAACCGGTAACCGAGGCACCGCGTGTGAATTGAGGTATTTCTTTGTAAATCCCACTTCGAATCTAGTTTATTTGAAATGGCTTCATCATCTAAGCAAGTAGAGAGGATAATGATCACACCAGAACCTATGGAGGTTGTAGAGTCAGAACAAATTATGTCTTATAATTCTTTATCTCAAGTTCCTGACGGAGTCATTGTAAAAGGTGATTTGTCTAGCTACATTGATTGTAAAATTGAAGATTTAGGATCATTGTAAATTTACTCTCAGTTGAAATCCCTTTGTGATAAGAGCGGAAAGATTCAACCCGAGTATATCAGGGTTTATGAGAAGGGTTTTCATAATGCAACTTATTTTCTTGAGGATTTTGAAGAGGAACATATTCGAATCATTGTGAGTTGTTTTCATGGTGTAAATATGTATTTGGAAAGAACACACACTATAGCCAAGGAATCTATTCAAGTTGTGATAGGTTTTTGGTCAACCAGTGAAGTTCCCAAGCTGAGGCAAATTTCTAAAGAGACAGTAACCACTTTAACCTCATCTACCTCTAATGGGCATGCTTTTTATGTTAATAACATTAAGGACCCAGCGGTTAAACTGGCTACTATGGTTATAGACTACCAGATATTCTATTCCAGTAGAATGAATAGTGTGCCACCTGTAGCAGTGCATACTGCGTATAAAATGATTGTTGAGAATGTAGATTATGACCTGTGTGAGGCCATAAGGAGTCAATTGATGTTGAATCTACAGTCAATCAAGAAGGACAGTAGTCAGAAGTTCAAGTTTGGTCAGTTACTAATTGGTTTAGTCTTTTACTTTCAGAATTTCCTACCGAGAGTTGGTGATGTTGAATGGTCTAAAGACCTACTGGTTACTACTCAGATCAATAACAACATTAAGGTTGTTAAGAACACTTTCTCAGCTGCAATGAACAAGTACTTCAATGAATTTCAGAAGAAAATGAGTATGAGGGTAAGGCTACTTGAGGATGTGGTAAATTTTTTTACTAAGGATATCATTTTCATAGTCACAACTAGTTTCTGTCTGATGGAAGCTATTGAACCTAGAGAAGATGAAATGGAAGACATGAGCTATGAAGTCAATTATGACTTATTGATTGGTTATGCCAATAACCTGTTGGCATCTCCAGTGGACAACAAGAAGAAAAGAGTGAATACTATTGAGGAGCAAACTGCAAAAGATGAAACTAGTAGTGCTCCAACTAGTAGTGGTAAAGGAAAGAAGAAGAAGGCTGAGCAAGCACCTCCGGTGTCAAAAAGTACTAGAGTGACACAAAGTTTCCAAACTAAAAAGGAACCAACACCTAAGGTATACATTAAGAAGCAGACTTCAACAAAGAAAAGAGTTCGGCAACTGATTCTTCAAGAAGAATCTTATGACATTGATACTGAGGAAGAACCAAAGAAGGTAAAGGCAACTAGCAAGAAGTCCAAACCAGTTGAAGCCACCTCTCAGCAAACTATTCCCATTAAAGCTTTGTCTTACAAACCTATGACTGATTTTGAGAGAATGGTAAAGACATTGGGAAGGAATAGATTTGATAACGTCAAAGAATGTTTTGATTCATTTGATGAAGATCAGAAAGTACAAATTATTCAATAGGTAATCATCTATACATGTCATTACAATCGATTACCTCATGATCTTAAGAAGGATATTTCTGATTCTTTATATACTATTGTTTTGAATAAATGGGAAGAAGTTGTGAAGAAAGAAAAAGAAAATATTGATGACGTGTTTGTGCAATATTTTCCTGATTTGTCAAAAGATGAGTTAATTGCATTGCTTGATAAACACAAAACTCAATTTCCTTTTAAGTTAAGGAGATTAAAGCTATTAAGTGGGAAAATGCAATATGTTGAAGTTGATACTCATCAGATAGCAAAGGAAATCTAGAATATGAATAAAGTGATAGAATCCCAAGAGGCTGATGAGCAAGATACTGTGGATATACTGGAAATGGATGAGGAAGATATAGTGCAATCTGATATTGTCTATACTATCAAGAAGAAGGATGACACTACTTCCCAACCGGTAATTTTTGTTGATGATATTCAGGATACAATAGATCTATTTTGAAACATCATTGCACCAGATATGCAGCCACATGAAATTACTAATGCACAAGTTAATACAGTGGAGATACTGGCAACTCAACCAAGTGTAGATATTCCACCCCCACCGGTAAATGATCAACTAGTGAAACCCCAAATCCCACCGGTTTTATAGGCTACTCAAGAGGAATCTGCTGAAAACGTTGCTGAACAGACCTCTGAACAGGATAAGGAGAAATAATTAAAGGAAGAGAAAATTGAGAAGGATAAATCTACTGAACCAGAAAAGGCATTAGTCAAATAACAACATGATGATGATGATGACTCATTTGGCATCAAAGGGCCTATAAATGTTGATAACATGAGTGCATCAGAATTGATGGAGTTTACAAATGTGATGCAATCTAGAGCTCAGAAGAAGAGACTTTAGGAACAGAGAATGGAAGTAGAAACCATTCAAAATGTTGTAGATATTATATCAAGCCTTCTATACTAAACTGCTACAGGGAACTTGTCAACTCCCATTGGCAAGCTTGGTTAGTTGGTTTTTGATGCCTCTGATCAACTTAAGTCCCTTGAGGAAGCAACGCAGACCTATGCAGAGAAGAGATACAGGAAGAAGCAAGGAGAACAGTTTATGAAGGATATTGGTACAGGGAGAATTTCCCTATCACTGAATAAAGATCTATTAAGAAAAGCTATTGAAACATGGGGGAAAATTCTTGCATTTACATATAATGTTTCATTCTTTTATACTGATATCAATCAAAGATGAACAAAGACCAAGCAAGAACTGGAAAAGATATGTAGTGCCTACATACCTTTACAGGATTCAATCTTAGCTTTTGGAAAATCTGTGGATGATTTACAAAACCGGTTAGATGTCTATGATTGTGAATAGGCAAAAAGACTCCCATCTCTGAAGGAGTTGAAGAATTTACTCAGACCAAAAGTAGACATGTTACAAAGAGCATACAAGAATGCAGAAGCAATTTTCGCTACTGCAGAGACATGTACACTTGATGCAATGGAAGAATTCTGTACACAGGTCATGACTACAATAAAGGTCACTGAAACCTTGCTGGAGACATGGGAAAATGATTTTTCTCAATTAAAGTGTACTTTTAGTGACATTTTTCTGAGAATTGCAATGACCAATCCTTGATTTAGATTTTCAAGTTTTTGTATATGTAAACTTTTGATGCAAATTTTTGCTATATAGATGTATTTTACTTTTCAATTTGGCATTGTTGTCAAAGGGGGAGTAGTAATATGTATGTGTGTTGTGAAAATTTTGTATGTATTGTTAAGGGGGAGTAGATATATATGTGTACAATTTTTGTAAGCACACTTAGTTGTATAGTTGTAAAATTTTCTAAGTGTTGCCATCAATGCCAAAGGGGGAGATTATTGGCTTGATGATGATTGTAATGAATGACTTCATATGTTGTCATTGATGGAGCATGTACACACACACACACACACATATGTTTACATTATCTACCGGTATTACTTCTAAGTTACTTATATTGCTACCAGTATTAGAAGTTTTGTTTATGATGGTGTCAAATCGGTACATGGTGACAAACGGTATATACAGAGATAAGCCAACATCAACCTGAAAAATCCAGCAGAGATTATGAAAGAAGCAATGAAGGACAATCGGTTTACATGTTGATATGGTTAACTCCAACCGGTATAGGTGTTCCAATTGGTATTCATTGATTGTGTGATGAGTTATCACCGGTCATGGTGAGTTACCCTAACCAACAAATTTTGGCGGTAATTTGTGATGAGTTATGTTTGATTGTCCAGATACACTACACCTAGGATATGTTATATAATTTCTAAGGCTGACATGAAATCTAAATGTCTATATAATAACATTATGATGAACTATTTTGGAGATATTATATGAGATGATTTGATGAAAAGATAGAAGTGTTAAGTTGTTGAGGGCATTGCAGAGTATGTTGGTTATGTAGTTTTGAGTGCGTAGAAGAGGATCTATTCAAGCAAGTTGTTCTACTTCTAGATCACACCACCTGTTGTTTTCTAATTACTACAACAGTCAAATCCCCTAACCGGGTAAGCTCTAACAAAATTCATTGTACAAATCCTCTAAGCAGGTGATCCATTAGTTTGGATTCAGAAATCCTCTACTGAGGTTACTCCTAACAGGGCACAACCTTTAACAGGGTATAGCTCCTAACAGAGGTTTGGGATCTTTAACAGGATTTGCTTCTAGCAGAGCACTTTTGTAGACCTTAACCAGTCAATTACCTATTACTTCAGATAGTTAACTTGTGAGTCCCATCTCATCGTGGTTTCTCCCATTTGGGTTTTCCATGTATAAACACTTGTTTTACGGTGGATGTTTTACAAATTGTGGATGCTTTGATATCATTTTGGATTGCATGCAGTGTTTAACAAACTTGTTAAATATATCTACTGGTCATTGTTTAAAGTAGTATTGTTTTTGGTGTCACTGATTCACCCCCCCTCTTAGTGCTTTATAAGTCTATGAATTGGTATCAAAGCCTAACTTATTTAAGGCTTAATCACTTGGAAAGAAACCTTAAAGCCACTATGGGGGATATATAGCTACTTTGAGATGGCTAGAGTGCTTGAAGCTACTAAGGATGATCTTGAAACCCTAAGGGTTAGATTCAATGCTTCACAAGTCAAAATGAGAGAGCTAACTGAATAGCTATTGGAAATTTATGATAATAGTTCTTCAGATGAAGATAACATTGATGTATTAGCTAAAGAAGTTGAAAAGCTGAATGATGAAAAGTTAAATCTAAGAAGAGAGTTAGAAGCCCTAACCATCCGCATGAGTCAAGATCTGGAAGATAGGAGGGTAGCTAAAGACCTTGTCAAAGAAAGAGATCATGAGATTGCCAAGATCAAACGAGAAAATGCAACCTTGCATGAGCATTGGCATGCTAAAAAAGAAGAAAAAGAGGCTCTGCAACTAGACCTTGAAATGGCATAATCTCTGAGAGAGACCCTTTCAAAACACAATGAAGATCTTACCAGAGAACTCACCAAGGCTAATGGAAAGATGGAAAAGTTCAACAAAAGTTCTACCATGTTGGATGAGCAGATTCAATCACAAAGGATGAAAGGCGATACATCTAGACTAGGCTTTAACACATCTGAGAAAGGAGAGTCTTCTGGAACAAAGAGAAACATTCACAAGGAGAAAACTGATCCTAAGGCTAACAAGCCTACCGGTAAGAAAGTCTTTAAACCTGTTTGGTTTATCTGTCATAAGCCGAGGCATACTGCAAATGTGTGTAGAAACAAACCCAATGGAAATACAAGCTACAATGAAAATAATAGGTATGTATCTAAGAGATTTGAAGGTCATTGTTTCACATGCAAAATGTATGGACATAGATCAGTTTAATGCAGATATGGAGAAAATAATCCAGTACCTCAAATGAATCCAAGACCTAATGGCAACTGAATGAGAACATATGATAACCAGGGTAACATGAACTGGCATAGACCCTATGTCAACCGGTTTAGTCCACTTGAGATGGAAATGGTAACTAATGTTGCTTGCACCATTTGTAACAATTTTGGTCATGTGGCTATGAATTGTAGAAGGAGAACTGAAAGAGGCAATGCAAGACCTTGGAGATCATCTGGAATGGCCTGCTATCATTTTCATAAATTGGGACACATGGCAAAGTTCTGTAGATCCAAAAAGAATAAACCGATTAATCATTTTGAAGATTAGAAAGGAAAGCAAAAGGTAAATGTTGAGGAAACCAGAGAAGAAATTAACCGAATTTAGAAATAGACGAGTGATGATATACCTGTAGAACAACCTAATCCTTTACCTAGTTTGGAGAATCCTACACCGGTGAACTAAGCCTTTCAACAGGGCTAAGGGGAGCATAGCGGTAAATCTACTTCTGGACCCCTTGAAAGATGAGTGGTAAGAGAGTTTGAATTTTTGAGTTGTTATGTGTGAAATCTTGATATCTTTTATCAATTGGTTTCTCAACCAGTTTTACACTTGTTAATATTATACACATCGTTAAGTGGTGTATTAGGGTTTGTAACCCTAGTGGTCAAGCATTTAATGTAGTAGGTAATAAGGATAAAAGAGAGTTTTTCTTTGTTATTTTTACCCTAAATGCATTCGAGAGAGAATTCTTGAGCACTTACAGAGCGGAGATAGAATTGCTAGCTGGTTTTAGTCAAATTTGTGTCGTGATTTGCGTGATTGAAGTTGATTTGAAGATTAGTGGAGGTTGAACTGGTGTACACTTGAGAAATCAACCGGTAATCGAGGTAGCACGTGCGAATTGAGGTATTTCTTTGCAAATCCTTCTTCAAATCCAGTTTATCTGAATTGACTTCATCATCTAAGCAAGTAGAGAGGCTAATGATCACATCAGAACCTATGGAGGTTGTAGAGTCAGAACGAATTGTGTCTTATAATGCTTTATCTCAAGTTCCTGACAGAGTCATTGTAAAAGGTGATTTTTCTAGCTACATTTATTGTAAAATTGAAGATTTAGGATTATTGTCAATTTACTCTTAGTTGAAATCCCTTTGCGATAAGAGTGGAAAGATTCAACCCAAGTATATTAGGGTTTATGAGAAGGGTTTTCAAAGTGCAGCTTATTTTCTTGAGGATTTTGAAGAGGAACATATTCGAATAATTCCAAGTCGTGTTCATGGTGAAAAAATGTATTTGGAAAGGACACACACTATAACCAAGGAATCTATTCAAGTTGTGACTGGGTTTTGGTCAACCGATGAAGTTCCCAAGTTGAGGCAAATTTCTAAAGAGATAGTAACCACTTTAACCTCGTCTACCTCTGATGGGCGTGCTTTTTCTGTTAATAACATTAAGGACCCAATGGTTAAAGTGGCTACTATGGTTATAGACTACCAGATATTTTGTTCCAGTAGAATGAATAGTGTTCCATCTGCATGATGGTATGATGAAAGAATAAGTATCCGATAGATTACTAAGAGGGGGGGAGGTGAATCAGTTAATAGAAGAACTGATACAAACTTCCCAAACTCAAACTCAAACTCAAACTCACAAAGTAAACTTATCAATGAAATACCACTGTCAAGGTCAATACTCATATAAATACCGGTTGACTGTTATAGTAACTTAATTGTAAACAACATTCAACTTGTAAACATCCAAATGCTTCACTACTTCAATGCTTCTGGTTATCACGTCTTATAATAAATAATCAAATCAACAGTAAGATCATAACCATAAAAAATATTCACCACATGACACAAGTATTTATACATGGAAAACCCAAATAGGTAAAAACCATGGTGAGATGGGACTCACAAGAAAATATTTGAACTCTTCTGAAGTTTGCCCTGTTAGGAGCCTAGCCTGTTAAAGATTTTACAAAAATTCCTGTTAAGAACTGATCCTGTTAGGAATCACCTGGTTAAGGGATTGACTACATATGCCTTGTTAGAAGCAAATACCTTGTAAGGAGTAACCTCAGTATAGGATTTGAGAATCCGATCTAATGGACCACCTTGTTAGAGCTTACTCGGTTAGGGGATTTCAATTTTGTTGTAATTGTTAGAAAACAACATGAGTTTCTTGATCTGTCTGAATAACACTATATTTGCTTGATCAGATCCATTTAAGCTTCTATCTACCTTTACTCAAACTGCAGACTCATTCTCTAGTTAGGCAACCACACACTCAATTGATTTTAGCCAACCCTTGCCAACAAGAAAAACAAAACAACTTCATCGACCTTAAATACAAATCAATTAGGTCAATAACACAACAAAAATCTAATCCTCTCATCATCAAGATTACAAACAAGTTAGTACAAGCATGACCGTTGGATTTCATAGAGATCTTCACAACAATCAAGAAAACCTCAACCGCTCCTTGAGTAACGCTTCCTCAAGCTTAGTAACTCATCAGGCACTTTGCATTAGATGCAATACACTTTTCTCCTTCCTTAGACAAACAAACATGCCAAAACAATTTAAACTTGTCTTCATACAATGACCTTACATTTTATCATCATTACCACTCAAATCATAAACCAACATAACCAATTCAACAACCTTAATCAGTTAGCGTTTAACATAAACAATTGATAGGGTTTACCAGTTACATAACATAGAAAGGGTTTAACCTTATACATTGGTTTATCAGTTCAACTCACAAACTTACACATCGGTTTACAATAACCTTTTATAAATTTCTTCTTATTGGTTACAAGACAATATCAACAATAACAACAATATCAGTAATATCATTTACCGGTTCAATTGAAATCAATGACAACATAACATATCATTAATGCAATCTTCATGCAAATTCCAACAATCTCCCCCTTTGACATTGATGGCAATGCAAAATATCAACACCATTGCTTGCTGTTGTGAATGTGAATAGGAATCCTGGTTTACATTACCAAGTATTCATATGCTCTCTTTGTCTTCAGTCTGTCACCGGTTTCCTGCACATAATCACATAATTCTTCTCCTCCTTTGACAACAATGCCAAATTGAAAGTAAAACATGTAATATCAAAATTTCATTGTGCATCAACAACATAGTACAACTTGATGCTCCCCCTGTGGAATACATCCACTTCTACATCAACTCTTGTAAGATTTTGCAAGTAATTCAGGGACTGATGCAATCAACATCATATTCAACTAACTTCATGAAGAGGGACAACCCCTAACTGAATTCTAAGATACTCAAAAGTGGTCTTAGGTAGAGGTTTGGTAAAAATATCTACAAGTTGTTCCTTGGTAGAAACATTCTCTAAGATAACATCTTTACTTTGAACTTTTTCCCTCAAGAAATGATACTTCAATTCAATGTGCTTGGTACATGCGTGCAAAATAGGATTCTTAGAAATATTAATGGCACTTATGTTATCACATAATATCTTTATAGGTTCTGAGATCTTCATCTTAAACCTTCCAAAATGTGCCTAATCCAAATAGCCTGTGTGCAATTCATATAAGTTGCAACATACTCAGCTTCAGCAGTAGATTGTGAAGTACAACTTTGATTTTTACTACTCCATGAAACAAGCCTTCCTCCAAGAAAAAATGCTCCATCTGTAGTGCTTTTCCAGTCATCAACATTTCCTTCCCAATCAGCATCTGTGTACACCTTCAATCAAGGTTTCCTCCATATGGATACCATAATCCATAGTCAACAGTACATTTCAGATATCTAAAACTTCTCTTGGTTGCTATCAGATGTGCTTCCTTTGGATTCTTCTAGAATCTTGCAACTATACCAACCACATGGGTAATGTCCGGTCTGCGATGAACAACATAGTGTAACTTGCCAATCATTGACCTGTATTCATTCTCATCAACAGACTTAGATTCATCTTCCTTGGACAATTTACAACCTGTAACCATTGGTGTCCCAACTAGTTTACAATCACTCATGCCAAATGTCTTCAAAACCTCTTTCACATACTTAGACTGTGTAATGAAAATACCATTCTTCATTTGTTGTATCTGTAAGCCTATGAAATTTTTTATTTCCCCTACTAAAGACATTTCAAATTTATTTTTCATTTCATCTGCAAAACTGTTGCTCATGACATCATTACCTCCAAATATAATATCATCAACAAATACTTCACTTACCAGTATTTCATCTCCTTCAGACTTGAGATAAATGTTACTATCATTACTGGTTCTTGCAAAGCCTATCTTCATCAGATGTGTATGAAGCCTTTCATATCATGCTCTGGGTGCCTACTTTATTCCATATAAAGCCTTATGTAATCTGCATACCATGTCTTTCTCATCAGTCAACGCATAACCATCTGGCTGCTCTATGTATACCTCTTCTTCCAATATCCCATTAAAAAATGTAGACTTAACATCCATCTGATATACCTTGAACTTCTTATGGGCTTCAAATTCAAGTAAAGTTTTGATACCTTTCAGTCTTGCTACTGGTGCAAAATTTTCACCATAATCTTCTCATTCTTCTTGTGCATAACCCTTGCACACTAATCTTGCCTTGTTGCGAACTACAACACCATTTTCATTTAACTTGTTCTTGTATATCGATTTAGTACCTATAACATTATTATTTACTGGTCGGGGTACTAGGGTCCTTAGCAGTTCTTGGTTCAATGGTGGAGATCATGGAAGAATTCTCTCCGATTCTTCTTCTAGTTAGTACTCCAACATCCTTATCTCCAATAATCTGCTCAGGATTGTGATTCAGTCTCACATATCTAGGAATAGCATGATCACTATCTTTAGGTTCAGCTTCTTCTTTGTCATCATCTTCTTCTGAATTTATCTATTTCGGTTGGACAAGTGCATCAGAATTTGCTTTGTCAGTTTCAAATTTCACAATTTCTAGTTCCAAAAACAAAATGCAAGGATCTTCATCCTTTTTCTCTGAATTGGTTCCTTCTGAGACTTCAAGAAATTCATCCACTTGAACATCTGCACTCTCTCAACAATTCTCTGTGTCCGATTGTTAAAACATTTGTAGGCCTTACTCTTGGTAGAATAGCCAAGAAATATTCCTTCATCACTATTGGCCTCAAATTTGCTAATGTAATCACCTCTCTTAATAAAACATTTGCTTCCAAATATCTTAAAATAGATAACATCAGGTGATCTTCCATACCAATATTCATAAGGAGTCTTTTCCTTTCCTCTCTTTATGAGAACCCGGTTCATTGTGTAGACAGTTGTGCTGACAAATTCTCTCCAAAAGGTTTTCGCTACACCTCCTTGTATCAACATTGTCCTAGCAGCTTCAACAACTTACTGGTTGTTTCTTTCTACAATGCCATTCTGCTGTGGTGTCCTTGGTGCAGAAAGTTGTTGTTTGATACCATTCTCTTGACAGTACCTAGTGAATTCTTCAGAAGTAAATTCACTGCTTTGATCTGTCCTCAGACATTTTATCTTTTTACTGCTCTCTTTCTCTACTAAGGCCCTGAATACCTTGAACTTGCCAAAATATTCAGACTTATCTTTCAAGAATGTAACCCAATCATCCTTGAGAAATCATCAATGAAAATCATGATTTATCTGTCACCTTGAATGCTTTTTGTTCTTATGGGTCAACATAGATCTATATGAACCAAATCTAATAAGTGCTCTGCTGAAAAGGATTTTCTTTTGAAAGTTGAAGAAGTCATCTTTCCTAACTGACATTCTTTGAAAAGAGCATTAACCAATTTGTCTAACTGAGGCAAACCTCTCACTGTCTTGGACTTACTCACTTTAACAATGTTATCAAAGTTTATATGACAAAATCTCCTATGCCAAAGCCAACTATCATCTATTTTTGCACTAAATCAGTTGCTAACTTTAGAATTGAGATGAAACAGGTTACCTTTAGTTTGTTTCCTAGTTGTAATCAATTCACCTTTGTTGTCAAATATTTTGTACATGCCATTTTTAAATTCCAGTGGGTATCGTTTATCATTGAGTTGTGCCAAACTCAAAAGATTATGCTTTAGACCTTCAACCCAGTAGACATCATTTGCACTAATCTTCCCATTAAGAGAAATAACTCCTTTACCTTTAACCATGCCGGGTGAGTCATTGCTAAATCTAACTACACTGCCATCAAATTCTTTCAAGGAAAGAAATTTTGTTCGATCACCAGTCATATGATGTGAACAACCACTATCAATGATCCAATCATCAAAGTTATCCATCCTAGATACTGATGCCTTCTGGTCGGATATCTCTTCCTTAATAGCTACAAACACAATATCTTCACTAGCAACATCATTAGATTCTTCATCAGTGATACCACTATCAATAGCAATAAGACAATCTCTCTTGCCTTTACCCTTATACTTCTTGAATTTGTCTCTCTTGTGTTCATTTTCACCATTAGGACAATTAGCCGCTATGTGACCAATCTTGTTGCATGCAAAATATTTTAAAGGTAGTTTACCTTTGTATTTCCTAGTGCCTCTGGGTAACCGCTTTGCCAACAATGCTTCAAGCTCCACTAAACTATCTTCATCATCAACATCTTTGTTGGATCTAGATTCATAACCATGACTAGTATCTCTACTTTTTCTCACAGATGGGTTAGAAACAAAAGCTCTAAATGCTGACTCAGATTTATGTATACTACCATCATAACTGTTTAGTTTAAAAGTAGTAAGTTTGCCAATGATGGAGTTAAGAGTTACCTTAGTTTTGTCAATGGACTTCAGCTCCTGAATAGCTGCAACTTGAATTGCATAGACAAGTAGTAGGGTTCTCAGTACCTTATTGATCACTGTGGCATCTTCCACTTTCCCTCCTGCGCTCTTAATTTCACCGACTATCTCTTTTATCATTTTACCATACTGCTAGATATTCTCACCTTCAAACATCCTCATGTCATCAAATTTTCCTCTTAGACTCTCCTCTTTAGTAATATTAACATGTTCATCACCGGTATAAATCTCTTCAAGTTTTTTCCATACTTCATATGCAGTTTCAAGACCATGAATATCTACATATTCAACATTAGACAGGGAACTGATAATAGCCTCCAATGCTTGATGATTTTCTTGCTGTTCTTTCTTCTGATCATTAGTCAGGGTTCCAAAAGGTGCAATATACTTAGTTTTTACATGATCCCAATACTGAATTCCCAGAATCTTAATGTAAATCTTCATTATGTCGCTCCATATCTTTGTTGAACTTTGGACCTTCCTTCATCATGATCTAGCATATATTTTCCTCAAACTATTAGGCTTAGATCTTAGAGGACATGAAATGCTCTAATACCAATTGATGGTATGATGAATGAATAAGTATCCGGTAGATTATTGAGAGGGGGGGGGTGAATTAGTAAATAGAAAAACTGATACAAACTTCCCAAACTGAAACTGAAACTCACAAAGTAAACTTATCAATGAAATACCACTATCAAGATCAATACTCATATAAATATCGGTTGACTGTTATAGAAACTTAATAGTAAATAATATTTAACTTGTAAACATCCAAATGCTTCACTACTTCAATGCTTCCGGTTATCACGTCTTATCAGAAATAATCAAATCAACAATAAGATCATAACCACAAAAACATTCATCACATGACACAAGTATTTATACGTGGAAAACCCAAATAGGTAAAAACCACGATGAGATGTGACACAAGAAAATATTTGAACTCTTCTAAAGTCCGCCCTGTTAGGAGCCTAGCTTGTTAAAGCTTTTACAAAAAGTCCTATTAAGAACTGATCCTATTAGGAATCACCCAGTTAAGGGATTGACTACATATGCCTTGTTAGAAGCAAATACCCTGTAAGGAGTAACCTTAGTAGAGGATTTGAGAATCCAATCTAATGGACCACCTTGTTAGAGGATTTAATAAGTAACCAAGCTTGTTAGAGCTTACCCGGTTAAGGGATTTCAATTCTGTTGTAATTGTTAGAAAACAACAGGAGTTTCTTGATCTGTTTGAATAGCACTATATTTGCTTGATCAGATCCATTTAAGCTTCTATCTGCCTTTACTCAAACTGCAGACTCATTCTTTGGTTAGGCAACCACACACAAATGATTTTAGCCAACTCTTGCCAACAACAAAAACAAAACAACTTCATTGACCTTAAATACAAATCAATTAGATTGGTAACACAACAAAAATCTAATCATCTCTTCAACGAGGTTACAAACAAGTTGGTATAAGCATGACCGTTGGATTTCATAGCAATCTCTTCACATCAATCAAGAAAACCTCAACCACTCCTTGATTACTGCTTCCTTCAGCTTAGTAACTCATCACACGCTTTGCATTAGATGCAATACACTTTGCTCCTTCCCTAGACAAACAAACACACCAAAACAATTTGTACTTTTCTTCATACAATGACCTTACATGTCATCATCATTACCGCTCAAATCATAAACCAACATAACCAATTCAACAACCTTAATTGGTTAAGGTTTAACATAAACAACTGATAGGGTTTACCGGTTATATAACATAGAAATGGTTTAACCTTATACACCGGTTTACCAGTTCAACTCACAATATTACATACCGGTTTACAATAACCTTTTACAAAGTTCTTCCTATTGGTTACAAGACAATATCAACAATAACAACAATATCAACAATATCATTTACTGGTTCAATTGACATCAATGACAACATAACATATCATTAATGCAATCTTCATGCAAATGCCAACACTGCAGCAGTGCATACTGCCTATAAAATGATTGCTGAGAATTCAGATTATGACCTGTGAGAGGCCATAAGGAGTCAATTGATGTTTAATCTATAGTCAATCAAGAAGGACAACAATTAGAAGTTCAAGTTTGGTCAGTTACTGATTGGTTTAGTCTTTTACTTTCAGAATTTCCTACCAGGAATTGGTGATCTTGAATGGTCTAAAGACCTACCGGTTACAACTCAGATCAAGAATAACATTAAGGCTATTAAGAACACTTTCATGGTTGCAATGAACAAGTACTTCAATGAATTTTAGAAGAAAATGAGTATGAGGGTAAGGCTACCTGAGGATGTGGTGAAATTTTTTTCTAAGGACATCATTTTCATAGTGACCACTGATTTCTGTCTGATGGAAGCTATTGAACCTAGAGAAGATGAAATGGAAGACATGAGCTATGAAGTCAATTATGAATTATTGATTGGTTATGCCAATAACATGTTAGCATCTCCAGTGGACAAGAAGAAGAAAATATTGGATACTATTGAGGAGCAAACAGCAAAAGATGAAACCACTAGTGCTCCAACCAGTAGTGGTAAAGGAAAGAAGAAGAAGGCTGAGCAAGCATCTCTAGTGTCAAAAATTACTTGAGTGACACGAAGTGTCCAAACTAAAAAGGAACCATCACCTAAGGTATACATTAAGAAGCAAACTGCAACAAAGAAAAGAGGTCGGCAATTGATTCTTCAAGTAGAATTTGATGATACTGATATTGAGGAAGAACCAAAGAAGGTAAAGGCAACTGGCAAGAAGTCCAAACCAGTTGAAGCCACCTCTCAGCAAACTATTCCCATTAAAGCTTTATCTTACAAACCTATGACTGATTTTGAGAGAATAGTAAAGACATTGGGAAGGAATAGATTTGATAATGTCAAAGAATGTTTCGATTCATTTGATGAAGATCAAAAGGAAAAAATTGTTCAATAGGTAATCAACTATTTATGTCATTACAATCGATTAACTGATGATCTTAAGAAGGATATTTCTGATTCTTTATATACTATTCTTTTGAATAAATGGGAAGAAGCTGTGAAGAAATAAAAATAAATTATTGATGATGTATTTGCGCAATATTTTCCTGATTTGTCAAAAGATGAGTTAATTGCATTGCTTGATAAACACAAAACTCAATTTCCTTTTAAGTTAAGGAGATTAAAGATATTAAGTGGGAGGGTGAATTCACAAAGCTGGTTCCCACTTTTGCCAACGAAGGAATTTGGTGAAAGTGGGAACTTTGATTTTTTAGGTGTTCGAGCGAAATAGGGGTGTTCGCTCGAACTTCCCCTTGGAGTTCAAGCGAACCACGTTGCGGACCTGGGTTCGCTCGAATTGCAGATGACTTTTGGGTTCGAGCGAACCCCCTAAAATAGAACCCCCCATCCGCTCGAACCCTTTTTCAGTTAGGGTTTTTTAAAACATTTATAAAAAGCAAAAGTGACAAGTAAAGGGTCATTATCAAAGTTGCCTTTTTCTATCTGGTGGGGGTTGGATCGAACCAGTCATTAGCATCACGTCACTGAGCTTTGTCTGCAACAGCTAGCGTCTTTCATATTTCAGTTTTCGACCTTTTTTATATCAGGTGCACAAAATAACCCTTTGTTTGGTTTAAAAATGTCTTTTTTTATTAAATTAATAAATAATTTGTTTGTTAATTTATTTTTTTAATTAAATAATTGTATATAGTTATTGTTTTTCAACATTTTAGGAAAATGTTTGATAATTTATTGTTTTTCATTATTTTAGAAAAATGTTTGA
This sequence comes from Cryptomeria japonica, assembly GCF_030272615.1. Lineage (NCBI taxonomy): Eukaryota > Viridiplantae > Streptophyta > Pinopsida > Cupressales > Cupressaceae > Cryptomeria > Cryptomeria japonica. The sequence goes on along the minus strand of NC_081414.1, from coordinate 444,847,506 downwards.
TAATTTAATGTTTTGACTGAAATGTGTCAATTTGTTTTTAAAATTACATAATTGTATATATGTATATTTTTTTCAACATTTTAAAAAATTGTTATGAAAAACATAGAAAACTAAGGTAGTAAATCAGAACTTAGAAAAACATTAGCGAAAAAAGAAAATTAGAAAAATGTCGCAAACGTAAATATAATAAATTAAACTTTAGAAAAATTAATAAATTTTAATTTAAATAAACATTTGAAAATTTGGACAACAAATTTAAACAAATTAGACAAAATAAATCCTCTACAATGTGACCCATTTTCACATCCTATTACACACACAACATGACCCCTTAAGACCACATATGCCTTGATGACACTATACGTTCCCTTAGGAGGTCATAGAGGATCACATATAACATACTAGTGTACATATGACATTCCCTTTAGGATCAAATAGTGTCCTAAGGGGTCATACGTGGTCCTAAGGGGTCACACATGTGTTATAACACATGCGTGACCCCTTAGAACTACATATGACCCCTTATAAAATTATAGTGTGAACGACATACCCCTTGGTCCATCAAATAGTGTCTTAACACATGCGTGACCCATTAGAACTGCATATGACCCTTTATAAAATCCTAGTGTGAACGACATACCCCTTAGTCCATCACATAGTGTCTTAAGGGGTCGTATGTGGTCCTAAGGGGTCACACATGCATTAACACATGCGTGACCCCTTAGTAGGTCACATATGACCCCTTATAACATCCTACTATACATATGACATTCCCCTTAGGATCACATAGTGCCCAAAGGGGTCATATGTGGTCCTGAGGGGTCATGCATGTGTTATAACATATGCATTACCCCTTAGAACCGCATATGACCCCTTATAAAATCCTAGTGTGAATGACATACCCCTTACTCCATCACATAGTGTCTTAAGGGGTCATATGTTTTCCTAAGGGGTCATGCATGCATTAACACATCCTACTATACATATGACATTCCCCTTAGGATCATATAGTGTCCTAAGGGGTCATATGTGGTTCTGAGGGGTCACGCATGTGTTATAACACATGCGTGACCTATTAGAACCGCATATGACCCCTTATAAAATCCTAGTGTGAATGTCATACCCCTTAGTCCATCACGTAGTGTCTTAAGGGGTCGTATGTGGTCCTAAGGGGTCACACATGCATTGACACATGCGTGACCCCTTAGTAGGTCACATATGACCCCTTATAACATTCTACTATACATATGACATTCCCCTTAGGATCATATAGTGTCCTAACATATGCATGACCCCTTAGAACCGCATATGACCCCTTATAAAATCCTAGTGTGAACGTCATACTGCTTAGTCCATCACATAGTGTCTTAAGGGGTCATATGTGGTCCTAAGGGGTCATGCATGCATTGACACATGCATGACCCCTTAGTAGGTCACATATGACCCCTTATAACATCCTACTATACATATGACATTTCCTATGTGTCCTAAGTGGTCATATGACCCCTTATAACATCCTACTATACATATGATATTCCCCTTAGGATCATATAGTGTCCTAACATATGCATGACCCCTTAGAACTGCATATGACCCCTTATAAAATTCTAGTGTGAACGGCATACCCCTTAGTCCATCACATAGTGTCTTAATGGGTCATATTACATTCCCGTTAAGATCACATATTGCAGATTTAATACTTTTATAATCATATGGGCCCAAATATAATCATATCCAGGCCCAAATGTTATATATCATGTTCTTGAATTTTTTATGTATGTCAAAGATTTAAATATACACGTGTTAGATCTCTCTATCTCTCTAAAATATATGTTATCTCTAGATCTGAAATATATGTTATCTCTCTCTCACTGAAATATTTGAAATTTTTACATGTATTTTTTGAAAATGAAAATGATCTCTCTCTCTCTCTCTCTCTCTCTCTATCTACTTACGTATTTATTTTAACTTTATGACATGTACCTAGATATATGGCATCCTAGGATATACCTTCACAGGCTCGTGATCAGGATCCACCTGCGCAGGCTCCACATCAGGAGCCACACATTGATGATGTTGATCCTCCACAGGAGGATGCTCCACAACAGGATCCCCCCTTGCCCGACATTGCTACTATTTTTTAGTACAGTGATCAGGAGTTGCATAGGTTGAGGGCCATATTAGATGGCCCTCGTACTCATGGCGTGTACAAGAGTACATGCACGCCCATTTTTGATAGTTTGTGAACATTGAGGGACCGCTTAGTTTCTCATACCTCATTCTCACCTGAGGTTATAAAGGATATATATAGACAGTTGAGGAGTGAGGTGAGGGGTCCTCATTCTTTTGCTGATGTGGTGGGGGTGGTCTTGAAGGAGACCATCAAGGAGAGATGCTTTCCACAATATCAGGAGAAGAGTAAGGTGAGGGGATATCAGGTTACCAGATGTATCGACCCATAGGTTGCATCACTGATTTACCCACGCTTCTTAGCTGCCCATGGTCGTTATCCTAATAACGACTAGATACCATTATACTTTGCACAACAGGTATGTTGAGGTTCATTATCAGATGAAACCAAACTACCTTGATATTCTAGGATATTATGGACAGGGGAGGGACAAGATTGCTGATAGAGATGCATATCGTAGGCATGATAGAGCTTCACCTAGACACAGGGACCTTGTTGGCTAGAGATTTCCTGCAGTAGTCCCAGCCATGGCACCCATAGCGGATCACATTGTGATTGCTTCTCAAAGAGAAGCAATTGATAGGATTGGACAGATTGCATCAGCAATAGCCACCATATGTTCTAATAGGGTGGGCAGATATATGATGACTCAACCACGTTCACGATTATCCACAGATCATGCATCTTCTAATCATGGGGGGCTTCAGATTCATATGATTGGTATATTTCTGTTTGCATCCCCTCCCCATATGAGGTAGCAGCTATAGTCGGAGGTAGTAGACATGTACAAATGTCACAGTATTTAGCCGAGGACCTACTACATGCTTATAGTTTTATTTCATCTTGACTTGGGATACCATTGGCTGATGTTAGAGAGGAGATTCTCAGAGATGGTCAGGATACAGTGGCATCGATGCATACCCTGAGGCAGTCACAACATTCTCATCACTCTACGCATGCTCCAGGCACTGACCCACCTACAGATCACTCTATTACTGCAGAGGAGGAGCTATGAGCTGATCAGGTCCATATCACAGATGAGGGCCACTTGGATTCATTTGAGGAGGAGATACGAACTGATCAAGTCCATATCATAGATGAGGGTTTGGACTCATTTGAGGATCAGCTGAGAGATTTGAGCCATACTGGATTTATGGACATGCTACTACAGTCAGACACTTCATCCATGATGCCCACTCATCTAGTTAGCCCCTTGCACTCCTCAGTGATACGTACAGCTAGAGAGAGATATGCAAGCACGAGTGATGTTGTTGATATGATCACGGGACAGGATCAGACTATACAGCCTACTCCAGGTGATACACAATTATGTACATGTACATGTGCATTTAAATTTTTAGAAGATATGTATACATGTTAAAAATTTGTAGGATAAATCTAGATATATATAGATCATGTTTAATAAATAATCTAGAGTTCTAAGTTTTAATTTGTAGATCATTTAAATTGATCATGGACTAATCCTTAAATTGACAGTTAGCTCATGTCACTCCTTCCTTGAGCTCTGAGCATGTGCATAGGAGAGATTCTTTAGATGCTGTTAGTGTACAGGTTAGTTATGGTTTTTGGTACATATATGTACATGTACATGTATACATGCACGTTACAATTTATATTTAAATTTTTATTTAACTCTACTTGGATTTGATGTACATGCACTTCTAGAGAGATAGATATATTATATTTAATATTTAAATAAATTCTACTTTTGCAGGACTCCCCCTCAGATGGTTGCTCAGTTCGTAGCCGACATGATCCCTATTGATTTGCTCTAGACTTTATAGCTCATTTACATTTATCTTTTTATAGACTTTCATATTATATATACACGTACATGGAGTTTAGACTAGATTATACTTTATACCTGGTTTGTGTTTGATCAGATTATACATACATTTGATTATATTAGATTTATACATACATTTGATTAGATTAGATTTATACATGTTTGATTATATTAGATTATACTGTGTTTGATTAGATTAGATTTAAATACATGTTTGATTAGATTGTATATTTCACATGCATGTATGTAATGAAGTTTAGACTAGATTATACTTTATATCTCCGTTGTGTTTGATTATATTAGATTTATACATGTTTGATTAGATTAGATTTAAATACATGTTTGATTTGATTGTATATTTCAGATGCATGTACAATGAAGTTTAGACTAGATTATACTTTATATCTCCATTGTGTTTGATACTAGGATTATATATATTTCCACTGCATCATGTGATATGAAGTTTAGACTAGAGATTATATATATTTCATGCACATGTACAGGTGTTATATTATATATTCCATGTGCACATGTACATACATGTTAGATTATATATGTACTTTATGTTCAATGGACTGGACTGGATTATATATATATCACGTGCACATGTTAGAAATACAAGTAGATAAGCATTAAAATTTAAAAGAACATGTTCAAACAAAAGAGTATGTATGAAATGAACAAACTAAACTTAATAGGTCATGTATTGAATAGTTCACATGTGGTATGTGAGATTCTAGGTATGTATACTGTAGTTAAATAGTTGACATGTACATGTCCTAATTACAAATGTCCTAATTCCATATTATTATATCAATTTTACAAATGTAGATATTACATTCTAATTTAAATATGCATTTTTTAATTAAATTATTTTAACTAGTGGTCCTTACAAATTAGATGCATTTAGAATTAGATACAGTACCTTATACATACAAATTAAACATGCATTTAAACATGTACATGTACTTGAATTAACTTTGAATACATCTTAATTTGATATAATGTATTTAAACTTAAAAAATATTTATCCTTTAGTTTCAAAACAAGTTAAGAGATCTAGAATTTATCTTGAGTATTAATTCAATTCATGTGGGCAGAACCACATGTGTACTTTGGATTACTAAATATATATATAGTTCATACCACATCAAGTGGTTCAGAATGCTCTTCAATAACACTTAATATTTTGTCATGATCTTCACTATCTAGTCTCCACTTTTGAGACCGCCCTCAACGTGGAACTGTTTGAAGAATTAGGCCAACAACAATGACCAAGTGACTATACTGATATACCTTGTTGTCAATTTGGTATTCAGTGAAATGAATCCCATGTTGAACAATTTTAACTTGTTTGAAATATGTCCCTTGCACTACAACTGATCCTGCATGTACATGTATATAAGAAATGTGAGAAATTAAAAATTTCCACATAAGTGATTTGTACATGTACATATTCAAATCAGAACTCAAACCTGTGGGAAATGACATTCCATCACTCATCTCAGATTTTGATAACTTCTTTCTCTCTTCTGTGCAACGCAATAAATAATAACTAACACCTTCTATATTTCCATCTTCTACTATGACTGCAAAAATATCTCCTGCAATTTGACACAAGTTAAATAAATTATAAGTTATATGTCATTTTTAAGGAAATATTTACATGTGTACGTCATGTATGTACCTTTTTAAATCAAGCCTGAAATATGATCATAATCACCAGAAATCAAAGGAATGTCTTCAAAGTTTTCATCCTCATTTGAATCCTCGTATGTGTCAAAAACATCTAGTGGCACCATTTTCCATTCACTAACATATCCAAGCTCTTGGTTCTTGCAATCAACATAGTTTTCGAAAATGCATTCAGAACAAAAACATGAATCATCCCTAGTGTATAATGTCCATGGGCAATTATCTGTACTCATGACACAATGCAAAGAACTTGTTCTCTCCACGGTCTTGCATCCTTGAATTTATTTTCTATCCACATCTGCAAAAATGTACATGTGTACAAGAATGTACATGTAGATCAATCTGTTAAATTGAAACATTTGAACTAGGAACATTTTTAAAAAAATTAAATAAAATACTAAAAGAGAACACGTACCAGTTATCTCCCAAAACACTCTATATGGAATGGGTTTGTATGTTCTCGATGATGATTCCCTAAGATAATTAGGTTGCTCAAAGTGTTTCTTATACCATTCAACAACATCATGTGCATCTTCTATACGTTCTCCTGTGTACTTTATTTGATGCTTTCTTAGAGCACGTTTGATACAAGCTCCTGCACCATCATGTTCACCCTTTCCATGACCACTCTCAAAAAAACTCTAAACATGTGGTATTTTGTCATTTCGATGATATCTACATAGTGCATAAAATGGCCTCAATTGTGCTACACATCCATCCAACCAAACAAATTGTTTAACTATTGTTATGTCTCTATCTTTCAAATATTCAAAAAACTTCTTAAAGCAATGTTGTACAAAAAGTGTGTCATGCTCCTTATCATCACTGATATAGAAGTGGTACTCTTTCTTAATGACATGATTTTCAAATGTACTATCAACACCATCCAAATTCATCTGTGCATGTTGATAACACACATGCACCAAAATAGTGATTTGCTTTGAAAAGTAATACTCTGATTGAATCTCTTTTTGATGTGCAAAAGAGTAATTCTCTGTGAAGTCAACTACAGATAGAATATCTCCAAGTGGGAAAGTGTCTCTTAATCTTTTAAATTGTTCTTCTTGCCACTTGGCAAAAAAACCATGGCATATGTATGGTTTTATCAACTTACGAAAATTTTCCATAAATGTTCCAATAGGTATTTCCTCTTCTACATAATCTAGCCTTGTAGATTCCTTTCCAAATTTTGTTTCAAATTTTTTGTACTTGTAACTCTTGCAATTTACCATCTTCCTCATGTCAGTATTTTCATCTCTCAAAGGCAATTTAGCCAAGTCCCCACATGTTCCACAAATTCCTCTTATGCAATTTATTTGACCGGTTGCATTATCATCTGATTTATCACATAAGATGGATGCTATGAATTGACTTGTTCATTTAGGAGGAGCATTTTCAAAACCATCACTATCTTCTCTAATATTTTGAAACACCTGATAGTACAAGTCAAATTCGATGTGATAACGACAACAACAAGTTTCGAAAACTTTGTTTGACTTCACATAATATGGCCTTAACCATTCAAACATGGTTTGTCCAATCTTTATACAAGGGTTTGTTTTAGTAAACAATACATACAATTCATGTTTTGTTGTGTCTATCCAATGTTTTACATGGAGATCATAACGATTAGGACCAATCCTTTACTTGATAACATCTCTACTATTTGATGAAGGACGAGTATTATCATTCCAAAAACTTGTCACAAAGTTCCTAACAACATCTTCAATTCTATTAGAATGAGGAGCTCTACACATAATTGCCCAATTCCCTTCTGAGGTAGTATCATCCAAAATCTTTCTCCTTTTAACATATTTTGATATTGTCCTTCTACTAAAACCAAACTCAGATGACAGTGAAGAGATTTGTCTTTTTTGAGACAATCTTTCATTTACTAAAGATGTCAACATCACTCTTCTTGAAATGATCTTATCTAGTTTTCGAGATTTTTTACCAATGTTCACCAAACCTTTCTTAACGTTATCAATAGATTTTTGTAGCTAAGAAGTTTTCCTCTTTTGACTTGCTGTATCTATACCCAAAAATTTCATTGGATCTATTAAGTCTTTATGAGTAAGTACAATTGATAACAATTGAGCTTTTTCTAGTGTAGTATCAAGATTGTTGAAATGAGACATTATTTCTTTTCCACTTTTATTCATTGACCTCCTTTTAGTATGTCTAGGTTCTTCACTGAGACATTTCAACTCATCCACATCCATTTCAAGTAAATGATCTAAATTTTTATAAGAAATATTTCTCTTCACCTGTTTAGCTAGATCCACAATATGCTCATCCATATCAGTGGTAGGAGTTAAGGAGCCTGACCCCTCTCCTTCAAAGGTCTCCATTGGTTCAACTTGGACAATCTCCTCCCTATGTTCATCAACTATATTGTGTTCTTCAATAGGTTCATTTTCCTCTACTCTCGCTTGAGAACTCCCTTCTTCTCGAGCCCGTTCTGAACATAATTTAAGAGTTTGTGTAAGGTTCTTGAATTAATCAGAGATTATTCTATTAGGTTTAAGAATAGGGGTGAATTTGGCTTAAAGCTTTGTAACATGTTAAAATTAGCCCGTTCAATTTGATTTATTAAATTTAATTACTTTCAGGACCTTATTGTTATAACTCTAAATAAATTACCTGTTTAGGTTTAAAGTTCAATTTGTTCTCAGGTTAGGATTAAAGTTCAATCTCTAATTTTGAGCAATAATTTAGCACATAAAATAAAATTTTGATAAATTAGAAATTTCAATTTTGAAAATTAAAAGTACAAATATTTTGATGCATGCATACGATAAAGGTGACCTCATATTAATTTGTTATGGACCATAATGTAGGTGGACTATAATTTGTCACATCTGTGTATATTTAAGACCTATTATTGCATAGTAGACCTCCTAATCTGAAATGTTTTTGCATGTACGTGAAGTCATATAAATAGTTCACCTAGATTATTCAACATGTTTAATAGACCTTATAAATTTATGTCACATTTAAGACCTATAATCAATGTAATAGTCCTAATAGGCCTTACTATTAAAATCAATATGACCACGTATGAAAAAACATTTCACAATTAATATACTTAACTCCCCTTAAGATAGATATATTATGTGATATTAAAGGACCTATCACATGAAATTACTTGTACATGTAGATTAAATAATCAATATATATATACACTTTAGAACCTAGAAATTATGACATAATAGGTCTTATTAATTTTATGACTTAATAGGTCTTATCTATTATAAATGGACTTAATTATATAGGAGAAAAATGCAATTACACAACAAGCAAGTTGATGGAAATTGAAATTTGCAAATACACATGTATTATCTCAGATTAATTATGCTTTCCAATTAAAACAAGATTATTTTTAATCCTATTATTTCCAATTAATTTAATTAAGATTTTTTAAATTAATTTTCATTAAAAATATTAGATTAAAAATATTGAACTAATTAATTATTACGTAATACATATTAAATTAAATAGAAATAAAATTAAAAAAACATACTTGCTTCAAGATATCTTTGTCTTCTTTGTTCTCAATATCTTTCTTCTGTTTTGGGAGAATAATTCCTTGAAGTCTTATTTTGCCTTCTCTTCTTGTTCCCCATGCTTTTACAAAAAACCTTCAAATTATTGCCCTCAAAATAATTTTCAAATGTCTTCTCTCATCCAAAAATGCGAATTATCTTAATCATTTGTCTGATAAAAAATGAAAAAAATTATGGACATTTATACGACTCCACAAATGAAAAAAAAACAAAAAATGCGTCGGCCAGAGTTCGAACGAAACCCAACAGTTAAAAATGGTCGGGTTCATTCGAACATGACCATTACAAAAAAGTACGGGCCAAAATCAAGCCCAATGGTTTGAGCGAATAGGGGTTCGCTCGAACCCCTTATGGTTCGAGCGAACCCCATTCGCTCGAAATACTGTTCATTCAAACCCTCCAATTAGAAGTTTTTCCCAAAAATTTTTAGAGTTCTGAAGAATTAATGACTTCAGAGCTTTGGTTCAAAGCACGAATGAAATAATCTTGATAACCCAAAAATATTAGATGGTAGTACTCGGAGAAAGCTTTCCAATGAGTATAATTTTGTTATATTTTGAATTTATTATGTTCTTGTTTTTTTAATTTTATGGAAAATTGGTTTTTCACCAAACATGAACTTCTCTATTCAACGCATTGGGAAAAATAATAAACTAATTCAAAAAAATTCTGAAAAATATCTATGCCCCTAGTATTGATGTCTTCTTTCTAACAAAAAAAAAAATTGAATTTCGATTTATATAGAACAAGTTATGTGTTCAAACGTAAACCTATGTCTGAATTATGACTAGTCGGACTTCAAAACTTTATAAAATGAAAAATATTGAACATATCACTATAAAACCAAATGTAAGCCCTGGATATTGATGTTACAAACCAAAATTTGAAAGAATTGGGTTTTTATCATTTGTAGAAAAAAAGTTATGCATTTTGGGAGGTACATCACTCTTAAAAAATGTAGTTTGTTGTAAAAAACTACTTTTCGAGGGAGATGGAAAATTTGAAAAAAAATCCTTCAAAAAAATTTGAAAAAAATGTATATAGAATCTAAAAACAAAATGCTAGAAATCACTAATTTACATCATCTTCAAATTTTTAATAATTTAAAAGTTATAGTTCTCGGAAGTTGAAGATTATTTTAAAAATGTACATCTCAGTGTCAAAAGTGGCAAAAAAGTGGGAACCATTATTGTGAATTCACCCCGGAAGATGCAATCTGTTGAAGTTGACACTCATCAGATAGCAAGGGAAATTTAGAATATGCGTAAATTGATAGAATCCCAATATGATAATGAACAAGATACTGTGGATATACCGGAAATGGATAAGGAAGATATAGTGCAATCTGATATTGTCTATCCTATCAAGAAGAAGGATGACACTACTTCCCAACCGGTAATTTTTGTTGATGATATTCAGGATACAATAGATCTATTTGGAAACATCATTGCACCAGATATGCAACCACTTGAAATTACTGATTCACAAGTTAATACAGTGGAGATACCGACAACTCAACCAAGTGTGGATATTCCACCCCCACCGATAAATGATCAACCAGTGAAACCCCAACTCCCACCAGTTTCACAGGCTACTTGGGAGAAACCTACTGAAAAAGTTGCTGAACAAACCTCTGAACAGGAGAAGGAGAAGGAACAAAATGAAGAGAAAATTGAGAAGGATAAATCTGTTGAACCGGAAAAGGCATTAGTCAAACAATAGCATGATGATGATGTTGACTCATTCGACATCAAAGGGCCTATAAATGTTGATAACATGAGTGCATTAGAATTGATGGAGTTTTCAAATGTGGCAATCTAGAGCTCAGAAGAAGAGACTTAAGGAATAGAGAATGGAAGAAGAAACCATTCAAAATGTTGTAGATATTCTATCAAGCCTTCTACCAGAAACTGCTATAGGGAACTTGTCAACTCACATTGGCAAGCTTGGTCAGTTGGTTGCTGATGCCTCTGATCAAATTAAGTCCCTTGAGGAAGCAACACAGACCTATGCAGAGAAGAGCTAGAGGAAGAAGCAAGCAGAACATATTATGAAGGATATTCATACAAGGAGAGTTGCCCTATCATTGAATAAAGATCCATTAAGAAAAGCTATTGAAACATGAGGGAAAATTCTTGCATTTACATCTAATGTTTCATTCTTTTATACTGATATCAATCATAGGCGAACAGAGACCGAGCAAGAACTGGAAAAGATATGTAGTGCCTACATACCTTTACAGGATTCAATCTTAGCTTTTGGAAAATCTGTGGATGATTTGCAAAACTGGTTAGATGTCTATGATTGTGAACAGGCAAAAAGACTCCCATCCTTGAAGGAGTTGAAGAATTTACTCAGACCAAAAGTAGACATGTTACAAAGAGCATACAAGAATGCAAAAGCAATTTTGGTTACTGCAAAGATGTGTACACTTGATGCAATGGAGGAATTCTGTACACAGGTCATGACTACAATAAAGGTCACTGAAACCTTGCTGGAGACATGGGAAAATGATTTTTCTCAATTAAAGCATACTTTTAGTGACATTTTTCTGAGAATTGCAATGACCAATCCTTGATTTAGATTTTCAAGTTTTTGTATATGTAAACTTTTGATGCAATTTTTTGCTATATATATGTATTTTACTTTTCAATTTGACATTGTTGTCAACGGGGGAGTAGTAATATGTATGTGTGTTGTGAAAATTTTGTATGTATTGTTAAGGGGGAGTAGATATATGTGTACAATTGTTGTAGGCACACTTATTTGTATAGTTATAAAATTTTCTAAGTGTTGCCATCAATGCCAAAGGGGGAGATTATTGGCTTGATGATGATTGTAATGAATGACTTCATATGTTATTGATGGAACATATATACACACACATATATATACATTGTCTACCAATATTACTTCTAAAGTTACTTATATTTCTACTGGTATTAGAAGTTTTATTTATGATGGTGTCAAATCGGTACATGGAGACAACCAGTATATACAGAGATAACCTGACATGAACCTGAAGATCCAACAGAGATTATCAAATAATAAATGAAGGACAATCAATTTACATGTTGATATGGTTAACTCCAACTTGTATATGCATTACAATTGGTATTCATTGATTATGTGATGAATTATCACTGGTCGTGGTGAGTTACCCTAACCGACAAATTTTGGCGGTAATTTGTGATGAGTTATGTTTGATTGTCTAGATACACTGCACGTAGGATATTGTGATATACTTTCTAAGTCAGACATGAAATCTAAATGTCTATATAATGACATTATGATGAACTATTTTGGAGATATGATATGAGATGATTTGATGCGAAGATAGAAGTGTTAAGTTGTTGAGAGCATTGTAGAGTATGTTGGTTATGCAGTTTTGAGTACGCAAAAGAGGATCTATTCTTGGAAGTGCTACTTCTAGATCACACCACCTGTTGTTTTCTAATCACTACAATAGTCAAATCCCCTAACCGGGTAAGCTCTAAAAAGCTTCATTGTACAAATCCTCTAAGCAGGTGATCCATTAGTTTGGATTTAGAAATCCTCTATCGAGGTTACTCCTAACAGGGTACTACCTTTAATACGGTATAGCTCCTAATAGAGGTTTGGGATCTTTAATAGGATTCGCTCCTAGCAGAGCACTTTTGTAGACCTTAACCGGTCAGTTACCTATTACTGCAGATAGTTAACTTGTGAGTCACATCTCACTGTGGTTTTTCCCATTTGGGTTTTCCACGTATAAACACTTGTGTTATGGTTGATGATTTAATATCATTTTATATTGCATGCATAATGTTTAACAAACTTGTTAAGTATATCTACCAGTCATTGTTTAAAGTAGTATTGTTTTTGGTGTCACTGATTCACCCCCCCTCTCAGTTCTTTATAAGTCTATCATAATACCACTATAATTACCTTTTTATGGAAATATTTATGAAATAATGATTCTTAGAGGTGAACACATCCCACCTAAACTCTTCAATGTTGAGAGCAGAATAAAATTTACATAGTGACTTAGACATAGGGCATATCTTTCAAATCTGTTCATGAGTGGCACTTGCTAAGGCTTGATGAAAAGGAGAGTAATTCTTTAGGATTCTCACAAAAAATTACCATTCTCACAAAAATTTACCATTCTTAAAATATTGTTTCTTAATGGTATAATCTAAATTCTAATTTGAGGAGAATGGAAGAGTAAAAGACTATACATGATCCATATTTCAGAGATCTAACAAAAAATAGAGAAGCTAGAATGAGTGTGCAACAACTGCTTCTAAATCAAAGCAACACACATGATATAAATTTAAGCAAAAAAAAGAAAAAGGAAAACAAAGGAACAATTTAATGCCCAACCTAAGAACAAAAAAGATTGTTATCAATGAGATTTGCATGCTATTGAACTTGGAGTTCAACAATCTCTTGAAACATGGGAACGATCTCAAGGTGTGGGTACCTTTTATGAGATCAAATCTCTAGGTTGAAGGGTTGGTTCCCTTGGTACTTCACCTAAACTACTCTAAATTATTAACTCTTAAAGGAAAAGGAAGAGGGATACTTTAAAATTAACCCATGACTATATTAGTGATGCACCTAATTTGACATTTTAGATCTAATCATTGATTTGAAATATAATTATCAACTATTCAAGTGACCTTTTTGCACAACTTTAAGTATTGCATACATCTATACATCAACATTTTTCAAGAAGGTTTGATTTTACAAAGTCCAAAGAGGAAAACATAGTTTTCACAACTAATGGCTGACTTTGCATACTACACAACTAACAACCTGTATGAATATATGTGTTTTATTGTCCCAAGGTGTTACAAATAAAACATCTATTCAATGATTTCATAAAATCAGAAGAAAAAAATGTATCAACTATCGTAACACACACACAAGAGAAAGCTTTTGAAGGAAGTGAAATTGAACTTTATTGATGAAAAGGTGCTTTTATAATGATATGTTCTAATAAATATTTAAAATTTGCTTGAAATGAAAGCATACATCTATTGTTTGAGTCAAGAGGTGTTTCATTCTTTAAAGAGCTTCAAAAGCTACAATAGTTGCAATGATAGAAGAAAGAACTCTCTAAAAGAAATAGAAAAGCTATGCTTTATAGATGAGAAACAACTATTTACATCATCCTGGAACATTAAATGCATGGAAGAGGGAGTTGATTACTTGTTCGATCACCTTATTGGTCATCCAAACTCTTTGTTGCAACCTTTCAACCTTCAAATCGGCTCAAAAAAGGTGGGAAAGTAAAGAAATCCCTCTTTGAACCAAGTATGGATAAGGTCTTTAATTTTCCCCTAGGTGCTTGGAATTTCTTTGAAAACAATCAAAACTACCCCCTATATTCTCTATACCTTGTGTCCAACTCAACCATCTACCCCTAGATGTTCTGGACACATGTTTGAACAACTATCATTTTTTCTTCTAATTAGTTGAGGTAGTTGGCATTGGGGATATTGTTGGGATAATATGCACATATGTGTTTGGATTGACTGAGTGATGTGTTGTAATTGAAGTCAACATATTCCTCTGTGTGTTCTAGTGTTGCAGTCAGATTAAGTGAGTTGGTTTGGCTAGTGTGTTGTAGATGAGTTATTGTGGATTAAAGGGTTTTGAGATATGTATCTCTAGTTGATTCAGCTCAAGTTTCAGTGGCTCGCATGGAGATTTGATTGAGTTATGAGATCCAGTATTGCAATTGGTTTTTTAATTGTTCAGTGTTAATAAATGTTCTGGATTTTGCTTCGCATTGCAATATCTTGGTTTGCAAATTTGGCAGAGTGTTTGGGATGTTCTGGTGTGTCCTCAACTTAGACGATTCATGATTTGGAGGTCCACAAGTGAATCTTTCAGTTTGACAATCATTGCAGTTAGTGTTCTTGAAGTTTGATATAATCATGATGAAGATTCTAGTAAGTGGTGTTGGTGCGGTTGTTTCTGTGGTAATTCATGATTCTTATGGATGTTCCTAGATCATGTCATATTTGTGTTGGTGGTCTGCATTGATTGTTGTGTGCATTATTGTTGATTTTCCTTGATCAGGTGGTGTTCTTCATGTTCTTGGACGACATGATGATTGTAGTGTGCTGCGGATATTTGAGGCATAATTCTTGGAGGTGTTTCATGTTTGAGGTGTTGATTTAGGTCTATACTATGTCTTACTCGACATTGTTTTGGTTTGCATATAATATTATAGCGTGTATGGTTATATCTTTGTAATTTGTGATGTGTATTAAACCGACCTTGGAAGATAGGTTGATGATATGTATAAATAAATGTAATACTCATGTGAGAGAGGTATCTGTGTGTGCGAATAATTCTTTGATCTTTCAGAAGTAGTGAAGTAGTGCGAATAAGTGTGAAGAAGTGCGAAAGAGAAAAATATGTGTTATGTGCTTAACCAAAACTGTAACCAGGCATGAGGAGATGCTATTTTCTCAGTTCATGATCTTTTGAATGTAATTCGAATATGTTTCTAAGATAGTGAGTCTTCCTTGGGTTGTAGCCCTTTCTTGTTTTTGAGTAGTGAGCTCTAGGCAATGTTCCTGAATGCATGTGCATTACCCATTGTAATATTTCATATACTTCTAACAAGGTATCATTATATTATGGGTAGGTTCCCACCATGGTTTTTGCCTTGACCGGTTTTTCCACGTCAAAAATCTTGGTGTTATGTGTATTTATTTATGCTTTCACTATTAATTATCAGATCTGAAATTGTGTTTGAATTAAGAAGAGATTTTGTGAAAACTAATTCAACCCCCCCTCTTAGTTATCTACCTTGTTGCCAACATTTGGTACTAGAGCAGGTTCCTCCAAAGAAGCTTGATTGCTTGAGGTGATCCAGGATGGCAACTTATAAGAAGGATAGTTTGAGATTTGATGGATCAAACTACACTCTTTGGAAAAGCCAGATGGAGTGTCACTTGAGATGCATTGGTGGAGATTACTGGAAAATTACTAAAAATGTGTATAACATTCCTCAGAATGGTCCTGCAACTCTGGGTGAGATAAAGGAAGATGAATACAATATTAGAGCTAAGGAAGCATTGTTGAGTGCCTTTACTGACTCTAAAATGACAAATGTGATGGATTTGCAGAGTGCTTATGAGATCTGGAAGAAGTTAGAAACATTGTATGAAGGTGACAGTCATGTGAAGATTGCCAAGTTGTAAATTTTGAAGGGAAAGAATGAGTTGTTGAAGATGGATGAAGATGAGAACATTACCTCTTCTATGTAGAAAGTGAATGAGCTTGTGTGCAATATCAGATATGCCAGTGGAGTATTGGAAGAATTAGAGATTGCTGCTAAAGTGTTGATTTCCTTGCCTCTTTCTTACAAGCACAAAGCTACTTCTATTGAGGAGATCCAGACTGTGACTAATGTGAATAGAGATATGATGATTGACAAGCTTGCTACCTTTGAATTGAGTGATTTTGGTGACTCTCTTCCTAAGACAAAATATGCATTCTGTTGGGTCTCAAATCAACAGATTGGATAGGTTCTAAGGAAATGCCAACTCCTATGATCAAACCCTCCAATTGACTTGGCCAACTTATAGAGTGAACCTATTTGGTTACTAACTCTCTCACTTTAGGCTCTGCAGGACCTAGGTGGGTATACCTATTCACTAGTTGTTCCTTCAACCAATGCTTTTTATAGCAGATTTAGTGTCTTAATCTGACATCTCCTAGTCTCAGAATGGCATAAGTTTCTTAAACAGACTGATTTCAGATGTGTGTATTGATCTATGTATCTTACAAAAGTATATATATTACACTTTGGCTAAATTACCTACTATACCTACTCTACTAATCCTAATGCTTAAAATTAAAGGGTAACTGGTATGGTTAAACGGTTTGTTTACAAATGATCAGTGCCTTTCCTCTTATTTGGGCTACAGAGTCTTATATTTCGTCAGGACTTATTGTGTAAATTTATGAGATAGTTTTTAAACCCACCCCCTCTCGGCGAGTCTATCAGTTACTGTTTCTTATGAGCTCTACTTCAATGTCTATATTGTAAACCACTTGAATGAATTTAACCCTAACTTTAAGAGACCATCCAAGGAAGAAATACATGGAACAATTACAATTCACAAGTAAATCTTTTTTAATCCAAATCTACAATATGAAACACAAAATTTCACTGGAAGAACACAAATAACCTTATCTCCTTTAGATAATATCACAAGCAACTGCCTTCTAAAAATATGTTAACTCTCAACACATATGAGAAAGAAAATGCAACTAGTTATTTTTGATAAAAAGTTTAAAAGTACAAAATTGCCTCCACCTCTTGTATCTCTATTCTCTCTTTTTTTTTTTTACATTTTACATCACACATATATATGTGTTTGAATGGTTTTCATACCCCTTTGGGTGAAAAGACACCCCCCTTTTAAATAAAAATAATTCCAAATCCCGAAATTGCCTTAGTTTATGTAATTAATTGTCACTTTACAAGTTGTTTGGGCATATTAGAGGTATTTTAAGGCTATTTTATGGGTATATAATGGATAAATGGTCTTTAAATGATGTAAATACCCCCTTTGGTGCTTCACACTCCATTTTTTATGCCCATTATTGTGTTTATGTTATGGTTTCATATTGTGCAACAAATATAAAATATATTACTTGTACCTATTCAATATATATATATATATATATTTAGAATTTTTCTTGCTCCTTGTCTTGGAATTTGGAATTCTAAAAATTGCAAATTTTAGGGTTCCAACACATTCAAAGCTACTATGTCTGAAAAGTAAAGAAATGATCCAGGTGAAATTTATTCAAGAAGGGTATCTAGATAAGAGAAGGAGATGAAGGAACTTGAATAATAATAAAAAGAACTTGAGGAGCTTGAAGCCCTTATTTCCAAGAGATTACCTAAAGGAGTCGATAAGTATGAAGGAAATTTTCCTCTTAAATTCTTTTCATGTAATAAGATAGGACATTTTTCTTCAAGGTGTCCAGAAAGAGTTCCTAGGAAGAAATACAAGCCTAAATATCAGAAGAAATGTTATTATGTTGTTGATGAAGGTGTGACAGATGATGAATGTGAGAAAGGAAATTCAAGTGATGATGAATGGGTATTTATTGCTATCAAGGAAGATTATCCAGTGTTTACTGATTCTACTAGCTGCATTAATGAGGAGAAAGCTTTGGTTGCTAAAGTTGAAGAGATGAATGGGTTATTGACAGTGGTTGCTCTCATCATATGACATGTGATAAGAGTAAGTTTGTGAGTATGGGAAAGTATGATGGTGGTGGTGTAAGATTTGGTGATGAAAAAGTTGGTATAATCTGTGGTAGAGGTTCCATTTCTCTTGATGGTAAGCATAATACTGATGATGTCTTGTATGTAAAAGGTATAAAGCATAATCTTTTGAGTGTTGAATGGATGGTTGACAAGGGATATGATTTAAAATTCAAGAATGACAAGTGTAGAATCTTAAGTGGTTCCATAATTGAGATTGCATCAAGGACAAAGCCTAAAGGTAATATCTTTCACTTGAATGCTGGTGGTAAAATTTGTTTGATTGCTCAGATTGATGAAAGTTAGTTATGACATAGGAGGATGTGTCATGTGAATTTTGATTGCATGGTTAAGATAAGTTCTTCTCAAGTAGTGAGAGATCTTCCTAAGTTGGTAAATCCTACTAATTTGGTATGCAATGAATGCCAGTTAGGGAAGCAGACAAGAGTTACTTTTAAAAGCAAACAACATTGTTCTAATGGATTATTGGATCTTGTGCATATTGATTTGTGTGGTCCTTCTAGAGTGAGAAGCTTGCAAGGAGACATGTATTTAATGTTATTGATTGATGACTATTCGAGGATGATGTGGGTTACTTTCTTAAGGGAGAAGTCTGGAGCTTTGAAGAAGTTCAAGATTTTCAAAGCCATGGTTGAGACCGAGATAGGATTGAAGCTAAAGTGTCTGAGATCTGACAAAGGTGGTGAATTTACTTCTGGTGAGTTCAATGCATTTTATGAAGAGCATGGAGTGAAGAGACAATTATCTGCACTTAGAAATACTCAATAGAATGGTGTTGTGGAGAGGAAGAATAGAACAATTCGGGAAGCTACTAGAACCATGATGTTGGAAGGAAACATTCTGCATATCTATTGGAGAGAAGTTGCGAGTACTATTGTATACACTCTTAACCGAGTGCATATCAAAGGTGATACCAATAAAACTCCTTATGAGTTATGGTTTGGTCATGTTCCTACAGTTAGATATTTCAAAAAATTTGGAAGTAAACACTATATCAAAAGAGATGAAGATCTAGGGAAGTTTGATGCTAGATGTGATAAAGGAATTTTTCTTGGTTATTCTAGTAAGAGCAAGGCCTACCGGTGTTATAATAAGAGATTGAGAAAGATAGTTGAAAGTGCTAATGTGAAAGTTGATGAAGGTAATGAGTATCAACCCAGATGCTCTTTATCATGCCTGTGAAGTGTATACCTGCAACTGCAACACAAAACACTCAATAGATCATTACAAGCATGGTTAGCAAATTTAAAACAAATAAAGATAAAACCATGGCTAATCGATCTATTGCCTCCTAATAAATGTGAGTGTAGATTTTCTCTCAGATCTGGATAAGCAAATTCCAGTGACTTGACTACATCTAGATGGAGGATTTGAAATGATAATGATGCATTTAAGCTAGAAAAGAGAATGATTAAGCTACATGATTCAACAATTATGCTAGAAAATAAGTTAGATCTAAGATGCAATTGCCTATAATAACAATGCTCAAATGATATGCCAAGAGATATATGCCTATAGTAACAATGCATGAAATGCAAATGAGATGGGATGATTATTGCTCCAAAATGGGGGATATTTATAGGATTTCCATGGCCAGGGGTGAGGTGGTAGGAATCAACGGTCAAGATTAAGTCTGAAGATATCAATGGTGAAATTGGAGGAGGTTGGAAAAGAGGTTGGATAAAAGGGAACATTTTCCATCTCTATGGTGACAAGTGTCAAGAAGCTTCTAGAGAGGTTGGGTGAAAGGGAATATTTGTCATCTCTATGGTGACAAGTGTCAAGAAGCTTTGCTTATGAGAAAGCAAGTGTCTAAGGAAAGGGGACATGTGGTCCAAGAATGCCATGTGTCTCAAGGGGAGAGTATCCACACCATAGGAGGTTAGGATAAGGAGGTTAGGATGTATTTGGGTAAATTTGAATTTAAAATTCAAATAAGACTAATTAATTCTCAACAACTCATAAATTGATTTGTTTTAATTAATTAGAAGATTAGAAGAATTAATTGAAGATGGGGGGAGAATTAATTAATCAAAGGGGATTATGAAAATGAACCTATTAAATAAATCCTGATATTTATTAATAAGTAGATGAAAGTGGGAATTTAATCAAATTGCTTAATGAATTCAATTAAATTAGGAAGGGGGATTAATTAAATAATTGCTTATTTAATTAATTATCTTCAAACCATTTTTAGATTTATACACTCTCGATATGATTTAGATGATCAAAATGACAAATCAGATAAAGGAAAGCAATTGCAGACCCAAAATCTGATTCAGATTGTTCTGGAAAAACCAAAAAATCAAGGAGAGACTAGTGCTAGTGCAGAAGAAAGAACTCAAGAGTCTGATAATCAAGAAAATCCTAAGAATCCTAGGTATGTGAGGTTGAATCATTCAAAAAATCAGATCATAGGAGATAAGAATAAAGGTGTGATGACTAGAAGAAGAATTGCTGAAGAATATTGCTTCATTTCTAAGATTGAACCTAAAGATGTTAATGAAGCATGCAAAGACGAAAATTGGTCTTCCGAAACAAATTGGATGAATAAGGTGAAGTTGTTAGGAAAAAAGAAAGACTTGTTTGTAAAGGTTATTCTTAGATGGAAGGAATTGACTTTGAGGAGACTTTTGCTTCATTGGCAAGAATTGAAGCTGTTAGATTATTTCTTGCTTATGCTGCTTACAAAGATTTCAAAGTTTATTAGATGGATGTCAAGTCAACCTTTCTTAATGGTGAGCTGGAAGAGGAAGTTTATATTGAGCAACTGGATGGATTTCAGTTGACAAATTAGGAAGATATGGTTTGCAGATTGAAGAAAGAACTGTATGGGTTGAAGCAAGTCCCAAGAGCATGGTATGCCAGATTGGATACGCATTTGTTGAAGCTTGGATTCAATAAAGGTATTGCTGATAGTAATTTGCATTTCAAGATTCATCATGATAACATTTTGATTATTGAAGTTTTTGTTGATGATATTATTTTTGGAGGGAATGCTAATCTGTGCAAGAAGTTTGTTGATGAGATGCATAATGAGTTTGAGATGTCTATGATTGGTGAGATGAAATTCATTTTGGGATTGCAAATTACTTAGTTGGATAAAGATATTTTTATATCTCAGTCCAAGTATGTGAAGGAATTGTTGAAGAAGTTTGGTTTAGATGATTCAAAGGCAGTTGGTACTCCTATGGTGACCAAATGTAAGTTGAAAAAGGATGATGAACCCCTAAAGAAAATTAGACTAGATACAGATCTATGATTGATGGATTATTATATTTAACTCAGATTAGACCAGATATTATGAATGTTGTATGTCTTGTTGCTAGATTTCAAGTCGATCCTAAGGAATCTCATGTTGAAGTTGTGAAAAGAATCTTTAGATATTTGAAAGGCACAATTGATTTTGGTTTGTGGTATGCTAAAGATGATGATTTTACCTTGAATGATTTTACTGATGTTGATTGGGCTGGAGATGTGGATGGCAGAAAAAGTACTAGTGGTGGTGCATTTTTCTTGGGAAAGAGATTGGTTTCTTGGATGAGTAAAAAGTAGAATGCTATTTGTTTATCTACCGCAAAGGCTGAGTATATTACTACTACTAACAATTGTACTTAGGTGGTATGGATGAAGAAGATGTTAAAGGATATCAAAGTTGTTTATGATGAGCCTACTGCTATATACTCTGATAATTCAAGTGCTATCAACATTTCTAAGAATCTTGTGTTGCATTCAAAGACTAAGCATATATCAATTTAATTTTCATTTCTTGAGAGAAAAAGGTGAAAGTAAAGGAAGTCGTATTGGAGTATGTATCTACAAAGGAATAAATGTAGATATCTTCACGAAGCCTTTACCTAAGGATACTTTTGAGTATCTCAGAGAGAAGCTAGGGGGTGATTACCCCTCCTGATAAGAACTAAGATGCATGGATTTGCATTAGTCCCATGGATTTCACAATGATATCTTGTGATCTGAATTGATGAGTGGTGACTACTACTTAGGGGGAGTAGTCAGTGTTGTGGATCAGATGTTTAGATTTGGGGGAGAGATTCAGTTTAGTGAGTTTTGTGGTTTATAAATATGTGCCTTTTCCATTGAGCTCAAACGGGGAGAGAATCATGTGAAAAACTATCATATCATATGCTAGATCTCAGGGGGGAGATTGTTGAGAGTTGTTCTTTCTTTATCATTAATTTTTTTTCAAATCATATATTGGCATCAATTCCAAAGGGGGAGATTGTCACCATTCGGGATATTTTTGAGATAATGTGCAAATATGTGTTTGGATTGACTGAATGATGTGTTGTCATTAATGTCAACATATTTCTTTGTGTGTTCCAGTGTTGCAGTCAAATTAAGTGAGTTTGTTTGGCTAGTGTGTTGCAGATGAGTTGTTTCATATTGAAGGGTTTTGAGATAAGTATCTCTAGTTGAATCAGATCAAGTTTCAGTGGTTCACATAGAGATTTGATCGAGTTATGAGATCTAGTATTGTAGTTGGTTTTTCAGTTGTTCGGTGTTGATCAGTGTTCTAGATTTTGCTCCGCATTGTTCTACATTGCAATATCTTGGTTTGCAGATTTGGCAGAGTGTTTGGGACATTCTAGAGTGTCCTCAATTCAGATGGTTCATGATTTGGAGGCCTACAAGTGAATCTTTCAGTTTGACAGTCATTGCAGTTAGTGTTCTTGAATTTCAATATAATAATGATGAAGATTATAGTAGGTGGTGTTGGTATGGTTGTTTCTATGGTAATTCATGATGCTTGTGGATGTTTTTAGATTGTGTCCTATTTGTGTTGGTGGTTTGAATTGATCATTGTGCACATTATTGTTTATTTTCCTTGATCCCGTGGTGTTCTTCATGTTCTTGACTGAGATGATGATTGTAGCATGTTGCGGATGTTCGAGGCATAATTCTTGGAGGTGTTTCATGTTCGAGGTGTTGATTTAGGTCCATACTATGTCTTAGATGACATTCTTTTGGTATGTATATAATAATGTAGCGTGTAAGGTTATATCTTTGTAATTTGTGTTGTGTGTTGAGCCAACCTTGAAAGATAGGTTGATGATATGTATAAATAAATATAATACTCATGCGAGAGAAGTATCTGTGTGTGCAAATAATGCTTTGATCTTTCAGAAGCAGTGAAGTAGTGCAAAGAAGTGTGAAGAAGTGAGAAAGAGAAGAATATGTGTTATGTTCTTAATCAAAACTGTAACCGGCCATGAGGAGATGCTATTTTATCAGTTCATGATTTTCTAGATGTAATCTAGATATGTTTGTAAGATAGTGAGTCTTCCCTAGGTTGTAGCCCGTTATTGTTTTTGAACAGTGAGATCTAGGCAATGTGCCTGAATGCATGTGCATTCCTCATTGTAATATTTCATATACTTCTAACAGGGTATCATCATATTGTGGGTAGGTTCCCATCATGGTTTTTCCTTTGACTGGGTTTCCCACATCAAAAATCTTGGTGTTATATATGTTGATTTATGCTTTCACTATTAATTATCAGATCTGAAACTGTGTTTGAGTTAAGAAGAGATTTTGAGAAATCTAATTCACCCCCATCTCGCTCTCAGTTTTCTGCCTTGTTGCCAACAGAGGTCAGATGCAAGTATTTGTAAGACTAAAAAAAAGGCTTGTTCAACATCTGTATATACCATGCATTCAACACTTTGGTGTTTTAGTAGAATGTGAATGAAAAACTTCATTATTGACAATATCCCCTATGGACTATGCATTCTCTAACTTGTCCCTAACACAAAAGTATTTGTATGATGACTATAGCCTTATAGCTCACTCAGTGCTCATGGATGTTAAGGATTGTCATCCTTTGTCACTGTATTTTATTTATAATTTCATGAATACTCATTGTTTAGATCTCTATCCACTTTTCTTCTAACTGTCATAATAGACTATGTTGGAACCCTAAATTTTTGCAAAAAATTAGGGTTTCCAAAATAAGAAAAATTGATAAAAACCCTAAAATTACATCAAATTGTGAAGACATGTTTACATAAATTTTAATTTTGAATGGATTTTAATATTTCAAATTTTTTCACTATATGTGGAGTTAAAGCGTGGCTCCCACAAGAGTAGAGCCTAGCATATAGTTTCCACAGGGGGACTCAATGTTCATCATCAAATTGCATGGTTACAACTTCAAGGAGGAGTAATTTTGATGTTAAATCATTTTCATGGTTTAAGTAGTAAATTAATATGATCAAAGTGATATGGGTGATATTAAGCCAAAAAAGTTTATTTCAATCGTTTATTAAATGGTTGAAGTGAAATATTACTAAGGTGGAAATAAAATTAAACCATCATAAAGAGTAAAAGGAGAATTTGAAATCTTAGAGTCATAAAGATTTAAATTTGAAATATTTATTTAAATCATTACAAATGATTTAAATGATTATGTTTTATTGGAGATGATGGTAATAAGGAAACATTAAAGTGAAAGAATATGAGGGAAATTTTCTACCAAAAGGTCTTGTTTCACTTATAAGAGTAAGATGCAAAGTTAAAGGGGATTTTATTTTTACTTGTATTATTCCTCAAAAGGAATGGACATCAGAAGGTTTTATTCACATGTGAAGAATTTTTACATAAATGCCATATGAGTAAATATAAGAATACAAATGTGAAGTTGTTTTCGGAAGAGGAGTGATAGTCATTACCAAATATTAATCTGTTATGATATACTTTAGTCATAAAGTATTATTCACAAAAAATACAAATTAAAGTGTGATTAAAGAAGTATCCAAATCTCAAAGCCAATTTCGGTAAAAATACAAGCACGAAGATTGCTACCGTAGGAGAAGTGTTATTATTTTCAGGTGTGAAGATTAAAGTGATTAAAATTAAATATTTTAATCATAGTTAATTAAATGTAAAGTTGCACTGAACGATGTGAAGGGTCACAACCCTAAAACTGTAATGATATGCAAGATAAAATTAGAGGGAGGGGGAGGAATAGAGAGAATATCATATCATCATTTTTTAATATACCATCACAAAATAACTTCTGTAAAACGTTTGTGTTCATCTTGATACTTTTCACAGAATACAATATAATGTTTTCCAAACTTGGTTTCACCTGTTATATTGGCTAAAGTAGCTGAGGTTGTTTGAAGAACTCCTATATGTCATGCTTTTCTTGTTATATTAATTTGGGTATCAAGGGTATTTCAAATTGATCTCTGTATGATTGGTTGGTTTGGTTCTCTCAAGGAGAGATTAAATTCATGCTGACAAGTCATAGTAATAAGGATAAATTCATTGAATATATAAGGATTCAAACAATTGAGAGATTCATGCAAGGTGTGGATGTAAAAATTGTCTAATAGAGTGGTGATAAATACCAATGAAGAAATATAATATTGACCCTGTTGCCTAGTGGATAGAAGGCATTGGTTATTCAAAACATCATATTCATTTATAATTTCAATTTTAGTTTTCTACAAGTAAGATATAGGAGTAGGGTTAGAAGTTAGATTGATCTATTCCAAAAATTTATGCCATTCTGAAAAAGAGATAGAAGATAGATTAAAGAAAGATTAAATCTTTTTAATTGAGAGGTACACCTGCCTAGGTCCTGTAGAGCCTAAAGTGCAGGGAATCATAACCATATTGGTTCATTCCATCAGTTGGCTAGAATTGAGTGTTGAACTTGAGAATAAGGCTTGGCATACCTTTAGGGTTTGGAAACCTACAATTTTGATCTCCGACAGACTATTTATCTTGACGATAACAATAACCATTACCATAATTACATTTGTTGGACTTGCACCATGATCTTCATGTGTTTACTTCCTCATAGTAAAATTGGTCTTTCAATATATTTTGTTTCATCATTTACCTCCCATATCATTATTCCTTGCTATCACACATTACTCTTGGACTACACCTATGTGTGGATATTTCTCTTAAATGCTTATGACTATCATCATTTGGCTATTCAGGAAATTATTTTGCCACCTTTTGTCTTTTAAAAAAAAAACCTCAACATTGTTAGACCGAGATCTTATGACAACACAAATGCCTAGGGTCTAGAGGTTGCATATGATTTGGAATAACTCTAAAGAATTTGTTTAATTGGGATAGAAATATAAATTAATACCATAGCTTTACGTTTGAAAGATATTTTACTAATGAGAAATGGATAATATTCTTGTGAGAAATTGGAATCCTACAATGAAAATAAAACAATCTTACAAATGGAGTTTGATGATGGAAAAAGAAGCACAAACAATAGCTCATAAGGCCTTTTGAAGAAGGAACACTCATGCAAGGGAGTTTGAAAACTTCTGATAGGGTTTCTAACACCCAACTAGTTGTTAATAATGATACCTTTACTCTATGTCTTGAAGACATTAATATATTCTCCATATTGTACAAGACTCTCTTATGATATTTTTGCAACCCTTGAACAATCCCTTTGTCTGATAAGGAGTTTTTTAAATATTTAGGATATTTTTATGATGACCAACATATTACAAAAGATCAAAATCTTTGACAATTCTTTCAAGCTCACATAGGACAACAATTTTGTTGATCTTCACAAGGGGTGACTATTATTTATTCTCTGCTATCAATCTATGAATAACAATCCTAACACATTCCATGCATGATATTATGGACTATCATATTATTGATTAAACCACCATGACAATTTTTTCACCTTCTATGCTTAATTAATGATGGTTGTGCTAATTTTTTTATTTTTATATTGAAGTAGCCATCGGTTAGGAGGGACCTCAAAGAGATCAATCTGGACCAGTCAACAAGAGTAACACAATGAAAACACAAATATATGATGGAGGCAATGCATAAAAAATTGATTTATTTCATGAAAATTGATTACAACCAACCGGTAACAACCGGTTTACAAAAATCGGCTCATAGGCCTGCTAAAACATGCTCGAAGTACAGAATAGGTCACAACTAGGACCTTTAATCTTAAGATCTATCTTCTACACTCAGTCTAGCTACTTGATTGTTTGATCGTTTCATTCTAACGCACAATTATAATTATATATATGATCCAAGAGATCTGGTCGGCCCAAAAAGGGATCAAAACCCAAAGAACAAGACCTAAAATGTAAAATCAACAAGGTCAGCCTTCGCCAAGAGATTCCTTTGGAAAATCCAAAGGATGAAGTGTAGATTGTGGGAAAAGGTTGACCACATGCCAAGGAACATCAGAATCAACGCCCAAGCCTCCGCAAGCTTCGAAAGGCATTTTGATAGATCACCAAAATAGGTCTAGGCAACCGGTAACAAGAAACTGTCAGTCGATAACAGGAAACTGTCATGGAAACCGATAGCGATAACTTGCTAGAAATGATCCAAATGCGATGCGGTTTGGAAATGTAGTGTCATAAAATTGCACCTCCTACAATTTTGACTGCAAATTTTCCCGATCTAGACTTCTCCAAATCATTTTTTTGGATTCCACATTAAAATCATAATTTCTATCATCCCTGAAATTTTTGAAAAAAGTTGGTCGGACTGTGTGCGCTCCTGCCACGGTCCTTAGGTTTTTTTCCCGAAATTTTAGGAGACAGAATTAACTGAGTTTTTCTGCTTAAATCCAAAAAATTGGCCTACTTTATGAATTTTACCAACCTCTAAGGTCGAACACAAATTTAAATTTCATAGTTTTAAATTAAAATTTCAAATCTACAATTCAAATTCCATTTTCCCTGCTTTATTCAATTTTCTATGCATGTATGGGGTGAACATTATTATGGTTAAACGACATATGAGTTTCTTGTTTGATCATAAGTGCATATGGAGTTCCTATCTTATTTTGCTAATTCAATTGTGAGTTACATTAAAGATGTTCATGGTGTTCCCTTTCATGCATATGATAGTTTAGTTCTCCCTTTCATTCATAGCTATGATTTACCTTCTCCCAAAATTGATCTCATTAATGAGGGCACATTGGTGCAAAAAGGGGACATGGACACTTCTTTCAAAGATCTCCCTCCTAAAGATGAATATCTAGAGAATTGTGTTCCTTCTTCTCCTAAAAAGTACCTCCCTCATAAGGATTATTTGGTGCAAGGGGATGATATTATGGCTACTTATCCTAGTGATACCATACCTTCTTTTCATGATCTTCCTTCTAAAGATGAAGCATTAATTACATATGATGGTCTTTTTTCTAATGAGTGTCTTGCACATAAAGATACCTTAGAACACGATGATGATATTATTTCTCATCATAATGCTCTCTTTCCCAAAAATCAAGAGCCTAACAAAAATCAAATCAATTCCATTCATGTTCGTATGAAACCAAAAATTCTTCCTGATTATCATGTTGTGCCTTACACATATACTAATGAGGTAGTTGATGAGAACATAAGTGAAGCATCATATTCTTTCTTAGTTCCTAAAATACTCTCTTCAATTCACTCAAATACCCCATCTCCTACCAAAGAAGTTCCTAAAGAAGGACTCTCAGAGGATGATTGGGGTTCCTTAGATTTCACTCCTACCTTTTCTAAGTCTACGATGCCTAAATTTCACATTCCAAATTTTTCTATTAACACAAATCTTGCAATTGATTGGGCCTCTTTAAACTTCAATCCAATTCCCGCTAAGAGTGAACCTTCTTTTGAGCATACACATGGATGCAATGGAATTTTTTTTGAATGTGAGCGTCAAAGTCAGGAGAAATCACACTTTCTTTTGTCCACATCTTCTTCTCCATTGTCTTGTAAATTCACACCTTCCCATTCTAATTTTGAGTTACAACAAGACCATGTGTTGACCAATCTTATAAATTCCAAATTAATATCTCCTCTTTGTCCTAAACGAAGAAGAAAACATAAACAACGTTCTCAAATTTCTTATTTTTGTTAATATCATCAAAACCATGGCCATTCTACTAATGAGTGTGAAGCTTTGAAAACACAAATACAACATTCCATTGATTCAAACATTTAAAAGAGAACATCTGACAATGAATGGCATATTCATCATGATCATTTAAAATAACATTCAAGCTTCTATTATGTTGCTCCTCACTATGTGACATAGTTAGCCTACTTATTGGGGGTTCTTTGTCATTCATGGTGGTACAATTTCAGGTGCAATCATACTTAGTGAGCAACATAATAGCCTATTTATTCTTGCCTCTATGCTTGGGGGGAAAGAATATTCATTTTCCTCTTTCTAAGGTTTCATTGTTTCTTCATGGAGTACATTATTCATAAACTTGATGTCCTTTGTTGCATGGAGTTTTCCTTCATGCGAGTGCATATCTATTCCGTGCTTAGGATCTTTTCCTTGCTTGAAACGGTATGTCTATTATGAACAATATCTTCTTAGAGAACCTTTGTGAACCTTCTTCTTCTTTCTCTCTCTTTGCAAATTACCTCTTCTATTACATTATTCATAAACTTGATGTCCTTTCTTACATGGAGTTTTCCTTCATGCGAGCGCATGTCTGTTCTGTGAGTGGGATCTTCTCCTTGCTTGAAACGATATGTCTATTATGAATAATCTATATTTAGAGGAATTTTGTGAACCTCCTTCTTCTTCTTTCTCTCTCTTTAAAAAATTACCTCTTCTATTGTGTTATTCATAACTTGATGTGCTTTCTTGAATGGAGTTATCCTTCATGCGAGCGATGTCTGTTCTTTGGTTAGGATGTATTCCTTGCTTGAAATGATACATATTTTATGAGCAATATCTCTATAGAAGTTGTCTAATTCTTCTCATTATCCTACACTTGGGGGGCAATGGTCTCTCTCCCTCTCTCTTTCTCTAAGGATCTACTTTTTCCTATTGTGTGGATGGTGTGAGCATTATTACTTGATGTCATTCCTTGTGCAAAATTATTGGTTGTTTTCTCAAGGATTCTCTCTTATACAAGAGATGCAAGTTATTGACTACAACCTCTTTCACACTTGGTAATGTACATCTATGATAAATTCATCCATCCGTCTCAGGGCAAAACGTGAGTCATCCTTCGTCAAGACTCCCTTTCACCCAGAAATAGGAGGAAGGATTGCATTCTTGTTCTCTTCTGTGCTTCATTCTAGAAGATGCTATATTTGTTTAAGACAACTCCTCTTGGGGCTAGATGTGTTTTGAACAAAGATCTCTTCTCCTCCAAGGATCACCTTTACACTTACAACAACATATCTCTTTTCAACTATCTTATCCTTGCTTGAAGAGTATTCCCTCTCTTGATTGGATTTATGACATTGTTGCATAGCAGATATCTTCTTTTTGATGAAGGTAGGTATCCTTGTTCTACTTTTCTTAAGATATCAACATAAACCTATGTTGACATCTTAAGGGGGGCACCCACACTACTCCTTTGTACTATACTTCTCTCATGCATTGTACATTGGGACATTCTTGGAACCAGAGGGAAGCCTCTTAGAGTAAGATGTCGTCACTTTTCTTGTACAATGGGACATTCTTTTGAACTAGAGGGAAGCCTCTTAGAGAATCATTTCATCACTTTTCTCTTGTAAAGTGGGTCATTCTCGGAACCAGAGCACAACCTCTTAGAGCGAGATGACGCCACTTTTTGTGGGTTGATTATTCTCAGAACCAAAGCACAAAATCTTAGAGAGAGATATCACACCTTTCTTCACACATGTACTATACATTCTATACAGGTTGTAGCGTACTCAGCCATAGCCTCCTATGAGGCGCTTCGAACCTCACTTGCACACACATGCGCTTGATGTTGGGTGGAACTAACAGTATTGTCACTCTCTTACCTTGCATGGATCACCTATACAAGCTCTAGAGGCGAGATTTTCCATGTTCTTCTCTCCATGGATCACCTAGTTTTAGGGGCGAGATGTCCATGGTTTCTTTCTTCTTTGCC
This sequence comes from Cryptomeria japonica, assembly GCF_030272615.1. Taxonomy (NCBI): domain Eukaryota; kingdom Viridiplantae; phylum Streptophyta; class Pinopsida; order Cupressales; family Cupressaceae; genus Cryptomeria; species Cryptomeria japonica. Next base: position 444,816,069 of record NC_081414.1, on the reverse strand, counting down.
TTTCTTCTCATGGATCACCAAAGTGTGTATTCATGTTCTCTCTCTTATTCCTCTCATGAACCCATAGTTTTTCTAATGATGGTTCATAGATGATGTTATATTTTCTTTTTTATGTGATCGCTTGTGTTTATGTGGTGGCATTGGTTGTTTTATCCTGATTAGTTGTTGAGACATTTGACTATCGAGGTCTCTTCGGCTAGTTGGTTTGTTGTCTTGTGTCTATTGTGTGTCTTTTGCACTTTGTTTTTATTTCGTGTGTCTTGTTCCTTTTTATTTTGTGTGCTCTTTCATATGTTTGAGTGAGTTAAGATCCTAATATCGGGGGCTTGGTTCCTCGAGATTAGTGGCATCTTATACTCCTTGTGATCTTGCTCCACATCTCTCATCTTCATTTCTCTTCTCTTCTACTTTACCGATAGTAGTGGCACAAGACATACTCATGCTAAAGTGGGGGCTAAATGTAGTGTCATAAAATTGATCCTCTTGCAATTTTAACCATATTTGAGGTCCTCACCTTAGCAACAACATCCTCCTTCCTAACCAAGACCTATTTCTACATTTTCACCCCTTGTTCCCTTCATGTTTGAGCCCTGAGATAGCTTCAAGGCTCTATTTGGGCCCCAAGATAGGGAAAGATAGGGGCGTGGTGCCCCTGTCCCACCCTCTTAGGGTGGCCCCAAGATAGGTCCCCTTGGCCCCATCTGTACTTCAGGATCCTAAATATCCCCGATGTCGGCCTTTTATGAGATGAATTAATCTTCAAGAGGCATGTATAAAAGGGAGTTGGTTTTCTCATTTGCATAAGGAGGAATGGGAGGCAAAATTCAAGTGAAGTGGATCATAAGCAAGCATAGGTGAAGATATACATGATCAAGCATTCAAGAATTCAAGTCTTCTTCATTCATCCATTGGAGCAATATTTCAGCATTCATTTGCAAGTATGTGTGTGTGTTAGGGTTTTGTCATGTTACATGCCATTTCATGCAACTATTGTGATTACATTCAAGAAGTAAAGCAATCATCATCAACAAGTTGCAGATCTACAAGGTATACATTTCCATTTTTTACAGTCAAGCATTTGCAATTACTTTTTTTCAAGGTTGATTCCTCAACCGAGGTTTGACTAAGGCAAACCCCTATCCACAACCCCCTTTTCCTCTCTTTTCTATGTGTAGGTTGCAAGTGCGCAGCTGTAATTGCAGGTATGGGCTTCATTTGCCGAGATGGAAGAACCCTTTTTGTTTCGTGGGTTTTTTGTAGGACCATGTACATTCCTGCCAGGGTCCCGACGACTTTTCTCCAAATTTGTAGGGCAGATCTGTATTAGTTTAATTAGCTCAGATCTGAAGTTACAGTGTGATACCAAACTGGTAGCCCCTCATTTCACTCATTTACCCTCTCTTTTTCGCATAGTCAACAAGTCAACTTTCTCATTTACAAAAGAGGGTAAATCACACTTCAACCCTTGCAATCCACTTGGAATTCACATCCTTGTTTCTCTTGGATTTGGATCTAGTGGATTCAAGCCCCTCTTTTGAATGTAAATTTCTCCCAAGTGAAAACCATCCTGGTGACTTCCTTTCTCTCTCCTAGGTGGGGAGTCACTAGGGTCCAATTTTCCACTTTACAGGAAATAAGAAAGTTGATCAAGTCTTCAAGTAGAATCCAACTGCATAGGATCCGGTGAGCCAAAACCAGTACACATAGAAAGAAATGCTGAAATTGTAAACATAAAGAAAATATTTTTGGTTGATGCAAGATTGCTATGAACCGGGGGTGCTCCTGCATCATATATTCCCTTTTAAAAAATTGAAGTCTCTGCCTTCTTTTGTGCAACATACATTGATAGGCCATAAATTCCTTTTCTTTTGTTTTACAAATGAACCATAATTATATAAACAATGCATACAGATGAAGAAATATGTGTACTAATGCATAGTTCTCTTGAGGGGTTTTTGCTATACCTAACATAACATGTAGACAATAATATATGGCTTGCAACGTGGCTAAGATGTAAATGAAATCCTAGAGCATCTCTACGACCATTGAAATGTGCTATAAAGTCCTTGATTTTTGCAACATATCATAAAACAATAACCAAGTGTATTTATTATACCAAAAAATGTGAGTGACTTGTTCAAAACCCTTACAACACACTCATTATTCCTCTAAAAAAAATGCAATATGATGAACAACTAGAGCACATAGTTGCTAGTCACACACCATAAATGATGGCTCTTTCATTGTGCCACACAACTAAAAATCCTACTTCCTTCATGCTACATGGATAAAAGAGAAGGACCAAAACTTATTTTTCCCTCTTTTTTATAGATGCTTGGCAACAATCTGTCTTTTCTATAATTCTTCTTTGGAGTTGAAAGCCTTGACAATTATTTATACATTTAAATACCCATTTGGGATTCATGACCAATGACTCATTATAATAATAATAAAACCATTCTAAAAAATTTTGTAAGTAAAAATTTTTAGGCCAGTGTGACAAAAAAATATAACAATGCTAAGGTTAGATCATAGATGCAAGTTACAGAACTCGGAAACATTCTTTCAATTTTTTGTTCCAAAGAGAATTACAATATTATTCTTTTCCCAAAGTGTTGAATTCCTATTATAGGAATTCTCATAGACTTTTAAAGAGAGCATTCCTAAGTATGAAAATGATTTTTGCAACTGAATTCCCCTTTTCATACTCGCTGCATGATCATTAAATCATGGAGACCATTGTAACTAACCCCACAGCAAGAATATTCGTATTATCCTCTTCCCTTGAATCTAAGGGTGAGCACCACCTAGATTTTTAATTATTTTAAAACCAATGGCTTCAACATGTGACTTATTCTTTTAGAAACAAACCTTGACAACTAATTATGCTTTTGATCTGTTGGGCATCTAGGTTCATTCTATTTTAAAACTAGACAATGATGTGCCTATGTTTCCCTTTTGAGTCATGGTGCTTGTGAACTTTGTTCTTGGCTAATAAGTGACACTATTCATCATGGCTTCTTGGACACCTTTTATAATCTTGATGGGCGCACATATGTTCAGGACCTATGACACTCCAATGAGATTTCTTGGGCTATATATTATGAGTTGAGCTCGATCTTATGCAAGACTTCCACGTCTCTTCTTTGAGATTTCAACACATCTTTCATGTGGGGCCTTCCATGGGGCACCTTGTTTTAAACTCAAAATTCTTGGAGGGGATGTGGGAACTTGTTTTAATCCTTTGGACATGCGGTGCATAGGTGGAAATTATTTAGAATTTTTCCTCTTTTTCTCTTTTGTTTTTTGTAGTCCCTCCACATGGAAAAGCCCCCGAAAAAGGATATTTTCAAATAGTCACACACCTAAAAGAGAAGATTAAGGCTGCGAGGATCATATCTTAATAAGATTGAAGTACAAGATCAATCTAGTTGTAGTTGAAGAATCTATTGATTCCGGATTCCCCAAACCTTGAAGGATAACCAGTCCTTATTCTCAAGTTCAGGGTTGGATTTGGCCAACGAACAAGTTTCAGTCAAAATAGTGAAATCCCCTTCACTTTTGGCTCTAAAAAAACCAAGGTGGGTCTCCCTTAACAATTCCCAAATGACTCACTACACTCTATACTCATGGAATTGTAAATTAAAACAAATATCCCAATGAAAATATACCAAGGAAAGTTTTTAATCTTTAGATTTGGCTAAAAGCTTGGTTTGTTAACATTCACTTAGCCATTGGGATTGATTTCTGTTAGGATAACCGGTGAACAACTAAGAGAGGGGGGGGATGAATTAGTTGTTAACAAATTATATCAATCAAACCACTTAATAACCTTTAACTAGAGCACATAAACACGGAATACCAGAATAACAGAACCAGATACTGGTAAGCAATAAAACTTAAGAATGAAACAGAGAATTAACACAATGCAACCATACCACATAACACCATGATTTGTACGTGGAAAACCCAAAAAGGGAAAAACCACGGTGGGAAGCCTATCCACAGTCAAATGATACTTCTATAGAAAGTATGTGATACAATGAGGGGTCTGCACAAGCAGGAAGGCACACTACCTAGAGCGTACTGCTCATTACAAAAGAGTCTCACTGACTACAAAGAGGTTATAACCACTTCAAGATAATTGGACAACAATCCAGAATAATGAACTTCCAAAGATAGCATCTACCATGCCTGATTACAGTCCCAGTTAAGCTCAATACCAGACACTTTTGACCTCTTCCTTAAACCCAATTTGATCACCTATGATCGACCAAATCTCCTTCACATATGATATTGCATTTCATGACCATGACACTACATTTCCATTCCCATACCATATCTTGATCTCACCAATCATGGACATTTCAAATTCAATCTTCATATTGTTAAAGAATTCCATGCACAATTTATCTTCTCCTCCAAAAATGATATCATCAAAAAAATTCTTTAATAATCAAAACATCATTATCAGTGATCTTATTATATAAATTACTATCAGCACTGCCTTTAGTAAAACTAAGCTTCAAAAGATATTTATCCAACCTTGCATACCAAGCTCTAAGAGCTTGTTTCAATCCATATAAAGCTTTCCTTAATCTGCAAACCATATCTTTATTACTTGTTAGTGAAAATCCATCAGGTTTCTCAATGTATACTTCTTCCTCAAGTTTACCATTCAAAAATGCACATTTAACATCCATTTGATAGACCTTATAGTTCTTATAAGCTACATAAGCAAGAAATAGTCTAACAACTTCAATTCTAGCTACAAGTGCAAATGTCTCATGATAATCAATTCCTTCCATTTGAGAATATCCTTTACAAACCAATCTAGCCTTGTGTCTTACAACTTAACCATCCTCATTCAGTTTATTCCTAAAAACCCATTTAGTTCCAATAACATTCTTATTTTTAGGCCAGGGAACTAAAGTCCAAGTCTTATTCTTTTCTATCTGATCTAATTCATCTTCCATAGCCTTTAACCAATGTTTATCTTTACAAACTTCAATAACATATACTGGTTCAATTTGAGAAATAAGACATACCTCTTCATTTGCTAGTCTTCTTCTTATCATAACTCCCTTGTTCCTGTCTCCAATGATTTGATATTCAGAATGATTTAACCTTACATACCTTGGTTCCTTCTTAACTTCAGGTTCACTGCTCTTATAATCAGTCACAGTTGAATTTTTTGATTGTATCAGTGTAACTGTCTCAGTGTCCTGTACCAATTGAGGCATTGTCGGTTCAGTTATGATCATTTCCACTGCCGGTTCCCTGTCATATGATATAGATTGATTTCTATATTTCTCATCCTCTTTCACATTTGCGCTCTCCACAATTTTTTGCAATCTTTTGTTATAACATATATATGCTTTTATTTGAGTTGAATAACTAAGAAATATCCTTTCATCACATCTAGGATCAAACTTCCCAATTGAATCATCCCTTTTGATATAACATTTACTTCCAAATATTCTAAAATATTTAACAGTAGGTGCATGTCCAAACCATAATTCATAAGGGGTCTTACCGGTTTCAACTTTGGTGTGAACTCTATTGAATGTGTAGAATGTTGTACTCATTGCTTCTCTCCAGTAGATGTGAGGCAATTTGGCTTCCATCATTATAGTTCTTGCTGCATCCAAAATGGTTTTATTCTTCCTTTCCACTACTCCATTTTGCTTGGGAGTCCTAGGTGCAGATAATTGTCTCCTAATTCCATTTGTCTCACAATAAATGTTAAATTCATGAGAAGTGAACTCACTGCCTTGATCTAATCATAGACATTTGATTTTTAATCCAGTTTCTGTTTCTACCTTTGCTTTAAAGATCTTGAATTTCTGAAAGGCTTCAGACTTCTCCCTAAGAAAAGTCACCCACATCATCCTAGAATAGTCATCAATTATCAACATGAAATACCTATCACCTTGAAAGCTTCTAGTCCTTGCTAGACCACATAAGTTAGTGTGAATCAAATCAAGTACATCATTAGATTTATCATGTATGCTCTTAAAAGAAGTTCTAACTTCCTTTCCCAATTGACATTCCTTACATACCAGATTATGAGGCTTCATAATCTTAGGTATATCTCTAATTGCCTTAGTTGAACTGATCTTAACAATACAATCAAAATTAACATGACACAACCTCTTATGCCATAACCAACTCTCATCAATATGAGCAATCAGACATGTCTTATTACTAGTATTCAAGTGAAAGATATTACCTCAAGTCTGAGTACCGGTTGCAATCTCCAAACTAGTTTTGTTAATGATTTTGTATTTTCTACTTTAAACTGAAGTTGGAAACCCTTGTCCACCAAATGACCAACACTTAAAATATTACGCTTTAAACCTTCTAGATAATAGACATTATCAGTATTGTGCTTTCCATCCAGAGAAATGATACCTCTACCTTTGATCATACATGCTTTGTCATCTCCAAATCTGACTTGACTGCCACTGTATTCTTGTAGGGACAAAATTTTTCTTTTATCTCCAGTTATATGATGTGAGTGTTGAAAAATAAATTTAAAATTTTAAAATTTTCCTAAAGGTGTGAAAAGTTGGTGCAAAATTAGGAGATTGTTTATATTTTTCCCCTTAGGAGGGTCATATGAAAAATATCTATGAAACTTAAAATGTTTCATCGATACTAAAAAATCATCGGCCAACATATTACATCGAACACCTCAAGAAGAGTCTCGCCAAAAGGAAAGTTTCATCGAAATGAAACATAAAGTGTAGAGCACTAAGATGACTTCAGAGAAATATCTCTTTCGGTAGATGAAAGAAATGACTCATCGGTGCTCCAGTTTCATCGAAAAGCGGAAAATGAACAAAAGGTGATGTCGAAGAAGTTAAGCTACCGATGAAACCTAAAAATGTCCATCGAAAGACAAACCCCATCGATAGCAATAGGGTTTCATTGATAAAGGAAAGGAATCGAAGAAGAAGAGGACTTCGGCAGGACTATCAGATACTTTATCGAAACAGAAGTCTCATCGATAGGGAAAATATATCGATGAGAAAGGGACTTCGGTGGGCCAACATAAAGTTTCATCGAAGCATAAGACTCATTGAAAAACAATTTTGATGAAAGTCATGACAAACTCATTGACAAAGATCTCATCGAAGAAAGGATGGTTTCGAGGAAACTAAAATATGATTTTTGACAAGAGCCATTTACCGATGAAATAATATCGAAGAAACCAAATATATTCTCATCGATAGTGTTTTTTGATGAAAATGATACATCGAGGAAGCACTTGAGTCATCAGCCAAAGTTATGGTTGTATCGATGAAAATCTAATATCGAGTAGGGCCTGGAATAACTCAATGACATATATTTTTCACCGAAAGGAAGGATTTCCTAACAAGCAGATAGTATATCGATGAAAAGCGGTTTTCCTGATACAAAGCTTTCATCGATCCCAAAGAACATAAAATAAGTTGTGTCGAGGAAGAATAACTTTCGATGAGAGATTAAAGAGCTCCATCGAAGACAAAGGTTTTGACGAAAAGCTAATTCACAGTCACTTCAGCTGAACATTGGTTCCCGCGAAGGAATTAAAAGCTTAAATTGAAGGTGTCACATCTGTAATTAAGTTCAAACACTTGAGTGACCGTTGCAAGCACATAGACATTAACTATTGTGTCTGATACAAGTTGCTCACAAAATTGTAGCTAAATTGATCAAATTTTCATGAGAACCAGATAATTGCCAAGATTCAGAAAGTTGCAGGAAGCTAGCTGAGGCTCGAAAGGAATAGTCCAAGCTGACAGAAGAAGTTTAACAATTCTCCAAGTAAGTGTGATATCCTGTATTGATTGAAGTTATGGAACCTTCATCTTCTTCTAAAAAGAGTAGGAAAGGAAAAGAATTAAACCTTGAAGAAAAATCCAAACGACAGAAGAAAGAGGGTAGAACTCTAGTTCAGGATTTGTTGGACCAATTTCCAACTTCCAGTGTAAGGTCCAAGAAAATAAAAAATGAGGAGGAAGGATTAGAAGATAGATTTGAACATCTGGGAGACATATGGACTGAGATCAGAGGACATGAGTTGTTTTTATTTGGTTACAAGAGAAGGGAAGCTCCTAAGCCCATAAGTAACCTATGGAAGAGGAACTTAGGGAAACTGGTGGTGCCGAATGTATTTGTAGATGTTGAATTAATGAAAGCCCTAGTAGATTCCTATAATCCAGAAACCAAGACCATATATGATTACCGAGGAAATCCTGTGGTGGCAATCAACAAATAGACAATTGATATGGTGTTTGATTTAGACTGGGACGTAGAGGAGAAGATTGACATGCAGAAATTGTCGCAAGAGTTTTTCAATTTAGAGGACATCTATAGGAAATGGAGATTACCCATTCACCGGCCAAAGGTCGGAGGATCCACAGTTCCTTTTAGTATAGCTGACAAGGTGCCCTTTGCTGTCAACCAATTCCATCCTTACTTAAAGTATACGTACTATGCCACAGCCCAAGTCTTAGGCTTAGAGGCTCATCCTCTCATGGATATTGGGGTTATGGTTCTATGTGCTAACTTGCAATCAAAAGACCCTAGGCCATTTGATTATACCACTTATGTTGCAGAAGCCTTAAGTCATGGGTTGGAAAAGTTAAAAGGAGACCTTGTAAATATTCATTTCTCCTTGTATTCTTTTTTGTTGCATGCTATTCTTTATTGTGGACAAGAGTCCAAATTCTGGTCAGATGATTTTAGCATCAGAGCTTACGATAAAAGTGGTTTGAAGAAACCAGTCCAATTGTGGGTCTCTACATGGGACCAAATATTTACAACCAACCAATACTGGCACTTCCAGGAATACTTTGTAAAACCACTCAGTGTAGCCCTCAGACAACATAGAGACTATACTTTGTCCCCTGAGATCAAAAGATTCCTCAGACCGAAAGATTTCTCTCCAGAGTCTCAAATTGATCATAACTGGGGTGATTGGTACTGTGAACCTAATCATATAGAAATCGGAGTATTCGGGTATGAAGGGAAGCCATACATGCTCCCAATTACAGTGCCAAACAGGGTGGCTAGTCTGGAGATTGTAAGACAATTGTCTGCTGTCAGTGCCAAACATCTCACAGATTTTGGTAAACAATCTATTGTGCCAGAGCTACTAGTATTTTCTGATTTTATTGTTAAAAGTTCCAAAAGTTATCATTTACTCCAGAGCAAGTTAGATTATTATGGCATGACTTTGGGTAGTCCTAGAGAGAAGTTTGATCCTGAGGGATATGTGAAAGCTGCAAAAACATCTCAGAAACTAAGGGCTGGAATACATGTGGGTCAAATGCTAGATGATTTAATCAGGAATCTTGAAAGGTTGGAAGCCTAGGCCTTGAGAGAAATATTTGAGATGACTTGGGAAGCTTTCAAGTGGAAGAGAGTGAGGGGGAAAGTGGATGGAAATCTACTTGGAGATCTCCAAGATCCCTTGGAGATAGCTAAAAAATTGCTTCAGCATGACGCAAAAATTATGCATAGAGTGCCCCCACAGTTTCTCCATTTTATCAAAACTTGAAGAGACAGTGAGCCATTGGCTCACATGTCACCAAAATCAACTAATAGTAGCATCCATGCTGATTCCCCTAGAGAAGACTATCCTCCTGGTTTTGAGGTAGAAGTGGATATGGAAACTGGTGAAATTAATATCAGGGAAGTGGTTGATATCAGAATGACAGAACATGAAGATTTTGTTGTAGAAGAAGGGTTTACTTCCTCAAAGGAATTCCTTTCATTCTTATACCAGTACAAAGGGGCTCATGTGAGAAGAATTATGGCTGGGAAACCAGAAGAAGAGCAGATGAAAAGGCTGCAGGATGAGATTGATACTCTCATGAAGGATATGACCCTTAAAAAGGGGAGGAAGATGCTAAAAGAGGCTGGTGTCATCATCTTTTCAGGTTGGGACATGAATTCAACACTTATGTTTGACAGATTCCTTGTCATGACTTATGTATAAACAAAAGGACACGTCTCTTGTCATGACCCTTCATTTACATATTTAAAGCAAAGGATTTTTGTATGAAAGAACAATGAAAAATACGGCCAGATAGAAACACGGCTTTGGGGCTAATCAATTGTAATCGAAGATTGAAGAATCAATACAAGATCAAACCTTTGTTCCTGTTCCAAATTTGCAGAGTATTCTTCTTTGTGGCATTTGTGTGTGATATTATAATAATAGATAAGATTGTTTATATTCTTTCAGTAAAGTACTCATTCTGTGTTATTTCTAATTGAATTAAAATATTTATCTGTGGATTGTAATCATTCCTGATAATTCTTTCTTGTGTGGTCTCATAAGGTTTGGGTTAAATGCACACAAGCAATTTTATAGTACAAGTGATTAACTGAGCTCATAAGGAAATAACAATTGACAGACCTATAAGGGATAGGTTTAATCATTGTCTCATACAACATATATTAAGTCCCTAAAGAAGTAACTGACTCTGTAGCCCAAAAAACATAAAAGGCACTGATCATTAAGTACAACCCTCATTACAATTTACAAAATTCACAACTGAACAAACAATAATAGGAGTAGTTGAGTAGGAAACATAGAGTAAGTTGGCAATAGTGTATACATATAAAATTCTAAGCACAAAGATAAAATAAATTCTACAACAGCAATCTTGAACTCATCTGCTATATCTCTGTCCTAGGAACTTATGCCATTCTGAGATAGGAGGAAGCTAGATGAAGATACTTAATCTGCTATAAAAGGCACTAGTCATTGAAAACAACTAGTGAATAGGTATACCCACCTAGGTCCTGCAGAGCCTAAAGTGAGAGAATTAGTAACCAAATAGGTTCACTCTATAAGTTGGCCAAGTCAATTGGAGGGTTTGATCATAGGAGTTGGCATTTCCTTAGAACCTATCCAATTTGTTGATTTGAGACCCAATAGATTGGCGACTTTGCTGGGGAAGAATTATTAAGACTCTGCTGTGGGAGAGAACTCAGAAGAAAGATTTTCCTCTGAAGGAGAGAGGTGGCGGCTCTGAATTAAGGGAGAAGAATATCTATGGATGGAAGGAGATCAGTCACAGAAGGACAACTTTTATCCTAGTTAGATTTCTTTCAACTAAAGAATAAAAACAAAAAAGAATCCATGAATGAATTCATGAGAGAAAGGTATAATCAGTATAAGTATGAAAACAACCAACATTCACCTTTAAGAGAATAGGATAAAGCAACTACTTCAAGCCCAGTGAATGAGGATTTGGTTGCAGCATATAGAGCCCAAAAGGGCAAACATCAAATTCCCCCTGGTTTTGAATATCATGAAGCACGATCTAGACAGAACACATCGACTTCATCGGGATCAAGTATGGAAGATCCTGCAGATAGATTTGCAGATTTAACTAAAAAGATGATGGAGGTAGCTGCTGAAATGAGAGATTCTAGGACTCAGGAATGTTTGGAGTTATGTGCTAAATTAGGCATAAATGTTGGTGAGGACGACTTTAATCAAGATGTAAACAATTACAGAGAAAAATATGCTCATACAGATCAGGGAGCGAGTAAAACAAAGAGTAATGATTTTAAGGCTTATGAGAACCCCTTGTTCAGTAACAAAAGGAATGATCATGTGCATATGAGTGCACTACTAGTCCAAAAAAATTTACATAATAACTTTGCTACTCATAACCAGTTTCCACCTCAAGGTCAATTTTATAATCAATGTCCACCCCCTGATCAATTTCAATACCAATACCAGAACCAATACCCTTTTCCTTATCAAAATCAAATGCCCTTATATGACAACATGAACCAAAACTTTAGAAATCCCCATGGGGGACATGGGCTAATGAATATGGAATGAATGAGGCAGTTTGATTTCTCAGGAATGATGGTATACCCATATCCTATCCCGAATGAAATCAGGACTGCAATACCAAGGTTTACTGGAAGTAATGCAGTTACAGGGGAATGTCATGCCCAAACTTTAGGGCACAAAACCGGAACAACAAATTTTTATTTTTTTTTGACGTTATGAACTCGCAACATATTCTATAATATAATAACTTTATTAAAGTTTTGCCTTATCTAGGATGTAAATAAACTTACTTCTAGGGTTGGGTAGATTAACCAACTCGAGCGAGCGACTTGTTGGGAGGGGATTAATTAGCATCGCGGATTAGTTAGCTAGCTCAATTACTTAAGACAAGTTGTCGCTAATTAAATCAAGGGATAATTGATTATCTTATTGTATTAAATCATTCCCAATCCATATAAGGATAATGTTATCAATTAATTGATGCACACGTGAATTTACTATTTATATCCCACCGATATCGTTTAAATTTTTATAACACCATTTGCCCTCTAAAACCCGGATTAGGCTAAAGCCAATTCTAATTTTCCTCACCTCTTAATTTTGGTGATTTAATTATTTGGGCCCAAATCGGTCAGCTAATGGTTCTTAAAATTTATTTACAATTTCCCTTTTTGAATTTTTTTCCAATATACATTATAACCTAATGTCCACAATTAAATTGAAGATAACCTATTGACTAATTAAACAAATTAATTTGATTTAGGTTATAGCTTATCCAACTATATTAACTCTTCCTTTCTTAAATCCCTCTAGGATTAATTTAATTTCATTTCTCTATAGATTATAAGCACATATGAACTCAATTATTTAATTAATCCTAATTATTAATTAAATTTAATTTATTAAAAACTTCCATTTAAAACTCCTGTTTCTAATTTTAAATTTCCCATTTAAGTAAGGAAATCCTTTATTTAAAAATGCTAACCCTAATTATAAATTAAAATCTAATTTTAAAACTCCAAATCTAAATCTCCCTTATATATATACTTATATATATATATACTTTATATATATATATATATATATATATATATATATATATATAATTCTTAAAATGCTAACCCTAACCCGAAATTGGGTTAGGGTTGCATTTCTATATCTTTCAACTTAGTTTTATTTTCTTATTATTTTATACCCTAACCCGAAATGGGTTAGGGTTTATTATATTACTATTTTTTTGTGTGCGTTGAGAGTGATTGCAGGTACGGCGGAGGGTTTCGAAGTGGGGAGAGGCGGAGGAAGTGCGCGGGTTTCCCCCGGGCGCCGCTGTGCGTACACACAGTGGCGGCAGCGCCGCCCACTGTGTGCACGCACAGTGGTGGACGGTGTAACCTGCCGCCCACTGTGTATACACACAGTGGCGGGCGCCGCCCGCTCCACTGTGTTTGCACACAGTGCGGTGCCCTTCGGCGCCGCCCACTGTGTGTAAACACAGTGGCGCGTGCGGTGCCCTTCGGCGCCGCGATTTTTCCAATGAGTTTTTTTTTTTTTTTATATTATTCAATAATTTCGCTTTCTTTTTTTTTTTATATGATGTGCTCCCTTTTTTTTTTAAATATCAAATATATATATATATATATATATATATATATGTGGTGCACATAATCATATATGTATAGGTAAATATATATATATATATATATATATATTTGTATATATATATTTATATATACATATAAACACTGCTATGGTCAGATCACATACATATTCTGATGCAGGGGTATATATATATGTATATATATATATACCCGATAGGGTTAGGAAGTATATTTCGAGTTATTTTTAACACAGTAGCATGCAATGTTATATATATCTTTTTGTAACAGGGATGCACAAGTTCAAATATGTTTCTTTTTCTTTGTTGTTGCAGGGATATACACATATAGAAAGTTATATATATATTCATATATATATAGGTATATATTTTTCAATATATATATACTTATATATTTATAGATATATATATAATAAAACGTTAAGACAATAGGGTTGGGAGCCCTTATATTTTTTTTGAAGTTCTAACATCTAAGCATACAGGCCTTAGTCTATTAACAGCAATAACCAGATTCATATATATTTATATTTTTCTATTTCACAACTTGCAGGAGTGAGTTAGAAACTAGTACATTTACTGATTTTAGATTTCCATTTTCTAGGTGTAATTTACCCTAATATACAGCTTTCACTAATATATCCTTTTTTTTTTTTACAATAGCTATGCAACATGCTCCTACAACAATGAGTAAATACTAGATCTTTTTTTTTTGCTATGCCTAAACAGAGTTCAGAGAAATAAAACAGCAATAATTAAACTGTGCAAGTAAATACTGAAAACCCATTGCATTCCTTTCTTCTCTTTTTTTTTTCCTTTATTTTATATGCAGAAATAAACAAGATAACAAAATCCATTCTAAGACAGAATTTTGATTTAGTATACAACAACCTAATTAGAATTTAAATAAATTTACTTTGCATATAGACTATTTAATTACAGTGGCCCATACTTAAAATGGGTGTAATAATCCAACCAGTCTCTCATACTTAATGATGAGGACTTGAATTAAAAGAACACATTTCTTAAAACAAAAATAAAGAATCAACTTAAGCCCTTTATTTACATTGTTTTCCTTTGTTTTGCAACAATTCATAATTTACATTTTTACTTTTCTGCAACTAAATAGTAATCTGAAACTGAATGAAATCTACAACCAAATAATCTGCAACTCCTAGATCCCTTTTTTTTTTTTTCAAGCAACCTGCAAGTAAAATTTAGGATTGTGACCATGGGATGCTCACCTCCCAGCCTAGGCTTACCAGAAGCCACCCCCGAGCTAGGAGAATCAAGACCTAGACGGGGTTACAACCAAGCAATACAACACAACAATAAGGCAAACACACAAACATACACTTTCCCATCCCAAGCTACACTATCACCACATTTGTGGTGATCAATCTACGGGTGGAAGTGGACCAAGTACCATTGGGGAGACTGCAGCCAAAATATAACACAAGCCACCTCATGGCAACACAAAATACTCAACAGAATTCATCCCACACACCTTATGCCCCCCAAAGGCTCAAGGCCATTTCTCTCCCCTTATGACCCCCAAATGCATACACAAGACTATGCAGCAAGGGTCACAAAGGACACCCTTGAGATCACTCTCCTTAAGGAGAGCCTCTCACCCAAGGCTATCATGCTTCTTCCACCCCAAGATCATCCTACTCTCCCAAGAGTAAGAGATCTTGGACACTCCCAAAAAACAAGAACACAAACAAAAAACAAACATAGAATGAAACTACACATTATTTTCTTCAACAACAATTTAAATAAACACTTTCTTTACAAGCATTTCTTTCCTTCAACAAAACAACATAACTAACATAAACAACATAAACAAGAGGAGATAAAAACCAACCTTATCCTGCCAATAGGTATGCTAAATTTAGTTGGGGATGAACTACCCAATCCACACAACTTTCTGCAATTCTTTGGCCCCCAAATTCCTCTATTCCTAAAACTGGTTTCTTCTTTTTTTTTCTCCCAAGTTTTTCCAAAAATCTCCAAGGATGGAGAGTGGGTGATTAGCTCACTAAGATTCCATTCTTAGCCTAAGAAGGCCTCTCTCACTCCTTCCAACCTCTTGGATAGAGTGAGAGATCCCCCATTGGGTTGGTCTTTCCTAGGTCTTACACACTCCCTAACCTAGGTGTCTAGAGAAGGGAAATGAAATGGGGAAGAGGGATTACTATCTCCAAGAAGGTTATCCTACCAAGGATGGCACTCCTATAGATGGAATTCGTCCATCTTGGGAAAACCACTTTTTTGGGTGGTTAAACAAGTCCTAAGGGAAAGACACATGGCCAATTTTGGCCTTCACCCATAGGTACCCCATGAGGCCTAATAGAAAAGCTCTAAAATTGACTCTAGGAGTTCATTTGACCTTTTGAAAGTCCACCTGAAGTTAACCTACGGGTCAACTCTGAGTTGACCTTCCTTGTGGCTCACTAACCTAGATTTCTTGGTTCCTTCAAGGATAATTAGGAGATATAACAATTAACAAAAATAAAACTCTCTAAAAAGGTGACATGACAAATTGCCAACACAACATACTACATAGGTGCCAAGTGACACTACAAAATAATTCCACATCACAATATACACATGGCAATTGTCCCTTAAACAATTTAAACAATCCAATAAATACAAATTACACTCATGCAACATTTTACATTTACGAATAAAACACAGTACATACGGGGTGTTGTCTCTCCAAATAGACAACCCCTGGTTTTACTAACGCACATTGGCCTAGGTTTGATTCTCCCTAATATTTCCATGGTCACATGGATAATTTCCTGCACATCTCAATTTAAACATTAGTACTTCCCAAATAGCCTCATATAATATATAACACAAAATCAAAATACGATACATTCATTCTGCAAAGACTTGACATTATAAAATACGATTTGTCACAAATCAAAGCAATTTCATCATAATCCTCAAAATTTGATCCATCTACAAGATATGCGAACATTTTTCTAACATTATAACAAATCCTGAAATTCAGATAATAACCTACATCATCACAATATTACCCTAATCTAGAATCATATAATATTCTATAATCCACAAGGCATAGAAATGAAGCATCCATATATATCAATGTTACCAAAATCGCGGGACCATGTAAAGTTCTATATCCATAGTGTGTCAAAACTAGCATCCAAAATAGTTCCAAAATGAAAATAACTGAAGAGATAGGATGGGTCGGGGTAGGGCCTCACAGGGAAGCTCATTGTAAGGCTTTTGATGCAGTAATAGAGGATTTTGGTTTGCCACATGAAGATGTTAAGATCAGGTTATTTATGTAGTCATTAACAGAAGATGCAAGAGATTGGTTTAGAGCATTGCCTGATGCATCCATTAGAAGTCTTGCAGAGTTCAAAAGCTTATTCCTTGAACAGTATGGAGACCATAATAGCCCTGAATTTGCTTTACATGAGATCATCAACATCAAGAAGGAGCAAAATGAATCAGTGGTAGATTTTAACAAAAGATTTAACAAGGTTCTAAACGAAATTCCCAATAGGATGAAGCCAGTACCTGAGGTAAGCATTCTATATTACATCAATGCTTATGATAGTAAAACAAACTATCAGTTGAGAACTAGAAATCCTAGAGACCTCCGGGATGTTATGAAAGTTGCCATTGTTATAGAAAATAATAGGAAGGCCGCTGGTAAAGTGGGAAAAAGAGAAGATGCAAGGTTGTACAATCCTAAAGCACCCAAAGCTAACAAGGATGAGGATAAGCTTGACAAAGTTTTGAATGCTCTAAAAGATCTATTTGTGAGGGTAAACAAAATAGAGAAGCAACAATACTATCATCCTGAAAGGCCCAGGTTGGATGACGTGCCCTATAACACTACATGGAAGGATGGAAAACTAGTAGACAGGAACCATAAAGATAACCAACAAGTCCCAGATCCTTTGAAAAGGGCAGTAAACTATGCTCAAGATGATGACATGTGGTGTTATGCCTGCAATATGCCACATGCTCCTTCTTTGTGTGCTGTAGCAAGAGGTTTGCAGGAGGAAGAGAATGACTATGAGGAGCATATGGGTGACCCGACTGTTAATATGATATCCTTTGCAGAGGAAGGAGGATCATATTCCATGAACATTGATCAGTGCTCTGTGTTGCCTGTAATTACCAGCATAGGTGAAGGTGTTAAGCTCAGAATCCCCACTGAAGAAGAAAAAAGAAGAATTATAGCTTATGTCGTTGCACAAGAAAAAAGGACTTACGATTTGAGAAATAGAATGGTGAATCCAGAGCAAGGTAAACCTGCTGGTTTTTTTATAAAAGAAACTGATGAGACACTCAAGCAAACAAATAAAGCAACTAAGACTAAAGAAGTTGTACCAAAGAATAATAAAAGGGGTCTTGGTGTTCAAAAGGAAGAAATAGCAAAAATTCCTTTAGCACAACACTCTACTTCATTTGATATTTCAAATGCATTAACACAATTAAAGGTTTCTGCTCCATTGATGGAAATAATGAAGTTCCTGAATACAGAGAAAAGACTCTGGAGATGATTTCAGGTATCCAAGAAGAAAAGGTAAATGAACAGAAACAAGAGGTTCCAAAAGGTGACAATAATGAACAAATGGCCCCAGTTATATATTTAGGGTCCACCATAACCAAAAACCCAACACAGGTAGACCCATTTTATCTCACTTTGGTGGTAAACAATAAGAAAATAAAGAATTGTATGATCGGGAGCAACCATAAATGTTATGCCTGTTGGAGTGATGAAAGAGCTTGGATTGGAAGTTGATACTACCTTTGGGAAGTGTTATGCCATGGACAATAGGTCGGTCCCAGTGTTTGGTATCATGAAGGATGTAGAATTCAAATTGGCAGCTTGTCCAGAAGCATCGTACAAAACAGATATTACAGTGGTGGATGTTCCTCCAAACTATGGAATGTTGCTATCTAGGCAATGGTTGAACATGATTGGTGGATATGTGCAGTTGGATTTATCATATGCTACGATTCCAATCAATGGACAGGAGGTAAAAATTGATAGGGAACCTCGGTCCACATATATCATAGAAGACATGGAAGAATCAACAAATCAAATATGCTTTTTGCAAACTGATATGGACAATTTCCAAGTGCAATTGACAAAACCTAAGGTTGAAGAGTGGATCCCCATTGAATCATGTCTAGCTGAAAAAGGTGATCAAGTGTGGAAAATGTTCTTTGATGGGTCTTGTAGCAAGGAAGGGAGTGGGGCTGGAATCCTATTTATTTCACCCACAGGGGAAACCTACAAATATTCTTTCAAGTTGTTATTTGAGTGCACAAATAACATTGCAGAGTATGAAGCTTTGCTCACTGGTCTTAACATAGCAGTTAAGCATGGAATTAAATTGCTCAGTGTCTTTGGTGATTCAGAGTTGATAGTCTCACAAGTGAAGGAGAAATATGCCTCAAAACACTTGAGATTGAAATAGTATAGGAATGCTATCTGGGATACTATAGAGCTTTTTGATGCTTTTCAAATAAACTGGATAGACAGATCAAAGAAAATCATGGCAGACTTTTTGGCCAATATTTCATTGAAGGATAATGATATAACGTTGATTGGGATATCTGAAGTAGAAATAAAAGTTAGACCATTTGTTCCTGATAACTTATACAACTGGCAAGTGTTCCAAGATGATGCAGACTTGCTAAAGTTTTTACAATGTGTTGATCATTATCAATCTCAGGCTATAAATTTCAATGATTTTGTAGAAAAGATTGAGGGTAAAGAGACTTTATTTGGACAAGAAATTATACAACTAAAGTCAAACAAATTACCAAGGGGTCTAGTAGCATTGGAAAGGACTTTTAGTACTCAGGATGTAATTGAAACTAAAGGATTGGCTATCAGAGAAAGTGATGTGGAGCAAGTCAATCTAGGGAGTGAAGAAACTCCTAGAGATGTCTTCATTGGGAAGAGATTAACTCTTGCCATGAAGAAACAACTGATAATGTTGCTTAAAAGGTATAAACATGTGTTTGCATGGTCTTATGAAGATCTCAAAGCTTACAGGGAAGATCTTTTTCAACATGAAATACCACTTAAGCCAGAAGCTAAACCATTCAGACAAAAGCAGAGACCTATTAATCCAACCTTGTTACCAAAAATGAGGGAAGAGATCATAAAAATGAAGGATGCAGGAATTATTGAACCCTACAGATATTCCACATGGGTTTCTAACTTAGTGCCAGTTAGAAAGAAGAATGGGGACATTAGATTGTGTGTGGACTTTAGAAACCTTAATATATCATCCCTAAAAGATAATTATCCATTACCAAATATGGATAACATGTTGCAGAAAGTGACGGGATGCGAGTTATTGTCCATGATGGATGGGTTTTTAGGTTATAATCAGGTGAAAGTCAAAGAGGTTGAAAAATACAAAACAACCTTTACAACTCCATGGGGCACTTATGTCTATGCACGAATGCCATTCGGATTGACTAATGCTGGTGCTACTTTTCAGAGAGCAATGGATGTTGCCTTTGCAGAATTAATTGATATAATCATGGTAGTATACCAAGATGATTTAACTGCATACTCGAAGAAAGCTGAGGATCATTGTGGTCATCTTGAAAAGGTATTCAAGAAAGCCTTAGAATATGGGATTTCCTTGAATCCTAAAAAATGCCACTTTGGTGTTGAAGAGGGAAAGCTACTTGGACACATAGTATCTAAGGAAGGGGTGAAAATTGACCCTGAAAGAGTGGCAGCTATCAATGAGGTTCCTATTCCTAGAACCATCAAGGCCATCCAATCACTTTTGGGACAAATAAATTTTGTGAGAAGGTTTATCCTAAAATTTGCAGATATAATAAAACCCATAGTAAGGATGTTAAAGAAAGGAACCCAAATAGATTGGACTGCAGAAGCGATAGATTCCTTTATAGCCATCAAAAGAGCAATTTCAGAAGCTCTGGTATTGATCTCTCCAAACTTTAGCAAGCCTTTTATAATATTCTCATTCGCTTCCTATCACACAATAGCTACAGTGCTACTGCAAAAGAATCAAGAAGGATATGAGCAGCCTATTGCATATTTTAGCAAGTCCTTAAGCCCCTCAGAAATAAAATATGAGTTGAATGAAAAGCAAGCTTATGCCCTGGTTAAATCAGTAAAGCAGTTCAGACCATACTTAGTAGGGGCTAAAAATATAGCATATGTTCCCAATGCAGCAGTGAAAGATATCTTCAGACAGACTGAAGTCACCAGGAAGAGATGCAAGTGGATCAACCAAGTGCAGGAGTTCAATATAGAAATCAAGATATCACAGGTCATAAAGGGGCAAGGATTGGCCAAACTCATGATAGGAATAGATATTGATGAAGCCCGAGTAAATGGAATTGAATGGGAAGAAGCCCAATTCAGCATTGAACGCACATCTTGGTACACAGACATTGTGTACTATCTCAAATACATGAAATGTCCCGATCATATGATAGATACTCAAAAAAGGACCCTCAAGTTAAAAACTGTCAAATATGTGATAGTCAATGGAGATTTGTACTGGAAGAACCGGGATGGAATATTACTCTTATGTTTGGACAAAAATCAAGCTGAAAGAGTATTACATGAAATGCATGGTGGAATGTGTGGAGGTCACTTCTCTGCCAAAACTACTGCCCACAAAATATTGAGGAGTGGATATTTCTGGCCAACTGTTTTCAATGATGCACATGCATATGTTAGAAAGTGTGAGCCATGCCAAAAATTCTCTGGAAAGGTGAAATATCAGGGGGCATTGCCCTTAAGATCCATGCAAGTAGAACAACCATTTCAACGATGGGGGATAGACTTCATAGGCGAAATCTCAGATAAGTCAAGTGGAGGACATAAATGGATACTTGTAGCTACTGATTATTTGACTAAATGGGTGGAAGCTGTACCTACTAGGCAAGCCACTAGCAAAGTGGTAATTAAGTTTCTAATGGATAATATTATCTCTAGATTTGGTGTCCCTGCAAAGATCATAACTGATAATGGAATGTGTTTTAGATCAGAGGAATTCAATGAGTTTTGCAAAGAGTATGGTATTCAGATATCACATTCATCTCCTTACCATCCTCAAGGGAATGGATAGGCGGAATCAAGCAACAAAAATATCCTGAAAATTATTAAGAAACCGCTAGGAAATAATAAGAAAGCTTGGGATTCCAAATTAACTTTGGCACTATGGGCGGATAGAATAACTGTGAAAAAGTCCACAGGAAAGGCACCATTTGAATTGGTTTATGGAACTAGGGCTAGATTGCCTTTAGATAACTTATTGCCCGTATAGAGGTTTATCACTCAGGAGGAAATTGAACCAGAGGATCCACTGCAAGAAATATTAGTACAATTGATTGAACTTGAAGAAGTAAGGGCTGAAGCTCAGAGACAAAATGTGAGAGTCCAAAATTAGATGAAGACACTGCATGACAAAAGGGCATCACACAGAAAGTTTGAAGTAGGGGATTGGGTCTTGATGTGGGATGCAAGAAATCAGGATAGAGGAAAGCATGGAAAGTTTGAAGCCTTGTGGCTTGGACCTTTTGTTATAACAAATAAAGCCAGAGAGGATGCATATTTCCTTCAGAATACAACAGGAGAAAGTCAGGAGTTGCCTGTGCATGGACAATACTTGAAGACTTTCTTTTCATTAAAAAAAAAAAAAAAAGGGAGAAGGGATTAAAACCGGCATGTACATTATTCTTGTAAAATACCATGTATTTATTTTTCTTTCCATTCTAAGAAACCAGAGATTCTGAATTCTTGAAGGCATTACGTAGTATACCTCCATCCTCAGTCAGAGCCACTGTTGAACAATAAATTTAAAATTTTCAAATTTTCCTAAAGGTGTGAAAAGTTGGTGCAAAATTAGGAGATTGTTTATATTTTTCCCCTTAGGAGGGTCATATGAAAAATATCTATGAAACTTAAAATGTTTCATTGATACTAAAAGATCATCAGCCAACATATTACATCGAACACCTCAAGAAGAGTCTCGCCGAAAGGAAAGTTTCATTGAAATGAAACATAAAGTGTAGAGCACTAAGATGAATTCGGAGAAATATCTCTTTTGGTAGATGAAAGAAATGACTCATCGGTGCTCCAGTTTCATCGAAAAGCAGAAAATGAACAAAAGGTGATGTCGAAGAAGTTAAGCTACCAATGAAACCTAAAAATGTCAATCGAAAGATAAACCCCATCGATAGTAATAGGGTTTCATCGATAAAGGAAAGGCATCGAAGAAGAAGAGGACTTCAGCAAGACTATCAGATACTTTATCGAAACAGAAGTCTCATCGATAGGGAAAATATATCGATGAGAAAGGGACTTCGGTGGGCCAGCATAAAGTTTCATCGAAGCATAAGACTCATCGAAAAACAATTTCAATGAAAGTCATGACAAACTCATCGACAAAGATCTCATCAAAGAAAGGATGGTTTCGAGGAAACTAAAATATGATTTTCGACAAGAGCCATTTACCGATGAAATAATATCGAAGAAACCAAATATATTCTCATCGATAGTGGTTTTCGATGAAAATGATACATCGAGGAAGCACTTGAGTCATCAGCCAAAGTTATGGTTGTATCGATGAAAATTTGATATCGAGTAGGGCCTGGAATAACTCAACGACATATATTTTTCACCGAAAGGAAGGATTTCCTAACAAGTAGATAGTATATCGATGAAAAGCAGTTTTCCTGATACAAAGATTTCATTGATCCCGAAAGAACATAAAATAAGTTGTGTCGAGGAAGAATAAATTTCGATGAGAGATTAAAGAGCTCCATCAAAGACAAAGGTTTCAACGAAAAGCTAATTCACAGTCACTTCAACTGAACATTGGTTCCCGCAAAGGAATTAAAAGCTTAAATTGAAGGTGTCACATCTGCAATTAAGTTCAAACACTTGAGTGACTGTTGCAAGCACAAAGACATTAACTATTATGTCTGATACAAGTTGCTCACAAAATTGCAGCCAAATTGATCGAATTTTCATGAGAACCAGATAATTGCCAAGATTCAGAAAGTTGCAGGAAGCTAGCTGAGGCTCGAAAGGAATAGTCCAAGCTGATAGAAGAAGTTTAAAAATTCTCCAAGTGTGATATCATGTATTGATTGAAGTTATGGAACCTTCATCTTCTTCTAAAAAGAGTAGGAAAGGAAAAGAATTAAACCCTGAAGAAAAACCCAAATGATAGAAGAAAGAGGGTAGAACTCTAGTTCAGGATTTGTTGGACCAATTTCCAACTTCCAGTGTAAGGTCCAAGAAAATAAAAAATGAGGAGGAAGGATTAGAAGATAGATTTGAACATCTGGGAGACATATGGACTGAGATCAGAGGACATGAGTTGTTTTTATTTGGTTACAAGAGAAGGGAAGCTTCTGAGCCCATAAGTAACCTGTGGAAGAGGAACTTAGGGAAACTGGTGGTGCCGAATGTATTTGTAGATGTTGAATTAATGAAAGCCCTATCAGATTCCTATAATCTAGAAACCAAGACCATATATGATTACCGAGGAAATCCTATGGTGGCAATCAACAAATAGACAATTGATATGGTGTTTGATTTAGACTGTGATGTAGAGGAGAAGATTGACATGCATAAATTGTTGAAAGAGTTTTTCCATTTAGAGGACATCTATAGGAAATGGAGATTACCCATTCACCGGCCAAAGGTCGGAGGATCCATAGTTCCTTTCAGTACACCTGACAAGGTGCCCTTTGATGTCAACCAATTCCATCCTTACTTCAAGTATACGTACTATGCCACAACCCAAGTCTTAGGCTTAGAGGCTCATCCTCTCATGGATATTGGGGTTATGGTTCTATGTACTGACTTGCAATCAAAAGACCCTAGGCCATTTGATTATGCCATTTATGTTGCAGAAGCCTTAAAGCATGGGTTGGAAAAGTTAAAAGGAGACCTTGTAAATGTTCATTTCTCCTTGTATTCTTTGTTGTTGCATGTTATTCTTTATTGTGGACAAGAGTCCAATTTCTGGTTAGATTATTTTAGCATCAGAGCTTACGATAAAAGTGGTTTGAAGAAACCAATCCAATTGTGGGTCTCTACATGGGACCAAAGATTTACAAACAACCAATATTGGCACTTCCAGGAATACTTTGTAAAACCACTCAGTGCAGCCCTCGGACAACATAGAGACTATACTTTGTCCCCTGAGATCAAAAGATTCCTCAGACCGAAAGATTTCTCTCCAGAGTCTCAGATTGATCATAACCAGGGTGATTGGCACTGTGACCCTAATCATATAGAAATCAGAGTATTCGGGTATGAAGGGAAGCCATACATGCTCCCAATTACAGTGCCAAACAGGGTGGCTAGTCTGGAGATTGTAAGACAATTGTTTGCTGTCAGTGCCAAACATCTCACAGATTTTGGTAAACAATCTATTGTGCTAGGGCTACTAGTAATTTCTAATTTCATTGTTAAAAGTTCCAAAAGTTATCATTTACTCCAGAGTAAGTTAGATTGTTATGGCATGACTCTAGGTAGTCCTAGAGAGAACTTTGATCCTGAGGGATATGTGAAAGCTACAAGAACATCTAAGAAACTAAGGGTTGGAATACATGTGGCTCAAATGCCAGATGATTTAATCAAGAATCTTAAAAGGGAGGAAGGTAAGGCCTTGAGAGAAAGATTTGAGATGACTTGGGAAGCTTTCAAGTGGAAGAGAGTGAGGGGGAAAGTAGATGGAAATCTACTTGGAGATCTCCAAGATCCCTTGGAGGTAGCTAAAAAATTGCTTCAGGATGAGGCATAAATTATGCATAGAGTGCCCCCACAGTTTCTCCATTTTATCAAAACTGGGAGAGACAGTGAGCCATTCGCTCACATGTCACCAAAATCAATTGCTAGTAGCATCCCTGCTGACTCCCCTAGGGGAGACTATCCCCCTGGCTTTGAGGTAGAAGTGGATATGGAAACTGGTGAATTCAATATCAGGGAAGTGGTTGATATCAGAATGACAGAGCATGAAGATTTGGTTGCAGAAGAAGGGCTCACTTCCTCAAAGGAATTCCTTTCATTCTTATACTAGTACAAAGGGGCTCATGTGAGAAGAATTATGGTAGGGAAGCTAGAAGAAGAGCAGATGAAAAGGCTGCAGGATGAGATTGATACTCTCATGTAGGATATGACCCCTGAAAAGGGGAGGAAGATGCTAAAAGAGGCTGGTATCATTATCTTTTCAGGTTGGGACATGAATTCAGCACTTATGTTTGACAGATTCCTGAAGAAGCAAGACCCGAACAACAGGTATTACCCCAAGAGGTAGATAAATTGTTTACAAGTTCAAGATATGATCCTGATCAAAAGGCTCTGTTGCAATGGGCACTATACCGAAAAGGGAAAGGCCAATTATTATGGATACAGAAGAAACCTTTGGACATCTTATGGTCCATCAGGTAGGGAAGACTGACCCTAGGGTTATAGCAAAATTGAATCTAGATGTAGCCAGGCTAAATGTGGATCAGACAGATTTTTTGGTCAAGTAAAATATTACTTACAAGGGTTTATATGAGAAGACTAAAGATGAAAACCAGAGGCTACAAACAAGGATACTGCAGCATGAGACAGGAACTCCCATAAATAAGTATACTACATATCCCACAGATCAAAGCCTGGATGATATTTCAGATGCCTCGTGCTAGAAGTACAAAGCAGAAAAGGCTACCAAGCAGGTTGAAGATATGAAGCAAAAGATGTATAAGGTGGTCAATGACATAATTGATCATAGATTCAAATCAATGATGCTTGCTGCGGAAAAGTATTGGTTTACGTATACTGGAACTATCAAGGCTTTCAACCAGCATAAGCAGATTGTATCCAGAGTCAAAGGGATCACTGATGTCACACCAGAGGAGCAGGCAGAGATTGATACTTTTACAGGACCCCATGAAGAATTTGGAAGTATGCTAGAAAAAGAAATAAGGACTTTGGATAAAGGGAATACCCCTAGGGTGACCTCTTTTTATAGAGAAGGTATATTGATTACCTTGGATTAGTGGAAAACAGAATTGGTGAATATCAAAGAGCAATCATTACAGGAATTACAAAAGAAAGAAGACCCGACAGCATTAGCGAATTACATCCTGTCGGGATACAATATACAAGAGTTTGAAATGAAGAAGTTGGTTGACACTGTCAGATTTTACAAAGATGACAAATATATCGAACACACGGGAATGTTTAGTCTTCTTGTGTTTAGATTAGTTAACAAACCATCTTCTTGATTAATGTATAAACAAAAGAACACGTCTCTTGTCATGACCCTTCGTTTACATATTTAAAGCAAAGGATTTTTGTATGAAAGAACAATGAAAAATACGGCCAGATAGAAACATGGCTTTGGGGCTAATCAATTGTAATCAAAGATTGAAGAATCAATACGAGATCAAATCTTTGTTCCTGTTCCAAATTTGCAGAGTATTCTTCTTTGTGGCATTTGTGTGTGATATTATCATAATAGATAAGATTGTTTATATTCTTTCAGTAAAGTACTCATTCTGTGTTATTTCTAATTGAATTAAAAGATTTATCTGTGGATTGTAATCGTTCCTGATAATTCTTTCTTGTGTGGTCTCATAAGGTTTGGGTTAAATGCACACAAGCAATTTTATAATACAAGTGATTAACTGAGCTCATAAGGAAATAACAATTGATAGACCTATAAGGGATAGGTTTAATCATTGTCTCATACAACATATATTAAGTCCCTAAAGAAGTAACTGACTCCGTAGCCCAAAAAACATAAAAGGCACTGATCATTAAGTACAACCCTCATTACAATTTACAAAATTCACAACTGAACAAACAATAATAGGAGTAGTTGAGTAGGAAACATAGAGTAAGTTGGCAATAGTGTATACATATAAAATTCTAAGCACAAAGATCAAATAACTTCTACAACAACAATCTTGAACTCATCTGCTATATCTCCGTCCTAGGAACTTATGCCATTCTGAGATAGGAGGAAGCCAGATCAAGATACTTAATTTGCTATAAAAGGCACTAGTCATTGAAAACAACTAGTGAATAGGTATACCCGCCTAGGTCCTGCAGAGCCTAAAGTGAGAGAGTTAGTAACCAAATAGGTTCACTCTATAAGTTGGCCAATTCAATTGGAGGGTTTGATCATAGGAGTTCGCATTTCCTTAGAACCTATCCAATTTGTTGATTTGATACCCAACAGTGAGCATCCACTATCAATTATCCATCCATCCTTGTCTTCAAATTTTGCTGCCAGGGCCTTTTCTTCATTCATGATAGACGGTTCCAGTTCATCTTCCTTTAAAGCATAGAACACCCATTCATTTCCATTGTCGGATCCACTAGCAGAGTTTGTTGTTGGTTCATCCTTAGAGTCATCACTTACTCATTCCTCATCCGCTATGCAGCATTGTTTACTTTTCTTGAATCTATATTTGTTCACATTAAGCTTAAATGATTTCTTAACTCTTTCAAATCTTGCATTCCTTTCAGGACATCTAGATGCAAAATGACCAATCTTATTACATGCAAAACATTTAAAAGGTTCTTTTCCTTCATACTTACTTCTTGTCGGTCCTTTAGGTACTCTTCTAGCAAATAAGACTCCAAGTTTCTCAAATTCTTCATCTTCTTTCCTCATATCTTCCAATTCTTTCGCATATAAGGCTTTCCAATCACTTTTTCTAGTAGATGATGATGCATGAAAATTCTTCAAGCTCAAAAGCAGATAATTTCCCAATTAGAATATCTCTGTTAACTGAATTGTTTTCCATTGTTCTCAGCTCATTAATTGTAGTTGCCTTCATCTTGTAAGATAGTGGAAGGGCTCTCAATACTTTGGAAACTATTTCATCTTCACTCAGAGATCCTCCACAACATTGAATTCCCATAACAATCTCATTTACTCTTTCCATGAATACAACAATTTCTTCATTATCTTCCATCTTTAAGTTTTCATACCTTACCGGGTAACCCACATGTTTAGCAATTTTGATAGTAGGATCACCTTCATTCAGAGTTTTCAATTTATCCCACATAACCTTTTCCGATGATTTTTCAGTCAATCCCATGATTTTCTAATCAGTAAGTGCACACAAGAGGGCTTTTGTAGCTCTACAATCATTTTCAATATTCTTGTCTAGGTTTGCAGGAGCACGATTGCCAGATGCTGGATCATAAGGTGTATATCCTTTCTTAGTGATCTCCCAAATATCCTTGCCAAGATATCTAAGATGAGTCTCCATTCAGATTTTCCATATCCCATAATTTGTTCCATCAAGCTTAGTGATTTCTCTTCTGAAAATATTTATTAGTGATTAGTTGCCATAGGATCTACCTCAAGCGGTTAAGCTTCTACAAAAGAGGACCAAAGCTCTAATACCAATTGTTAGGATAATAGGTGAACAACTAAGATGGGGGGGTGAATTAGTTGTTAACAGATTATATCAATCAAACCACTTAATAACCTTTAACAAGAGCACATAAACACTGAATATCGAAATAGCAGAAACAAATATCGGTAAGCAATAAAACTTAAGAATGAAATAGAGAATTAACACAATGCAACCATATCACATAACACCATGATTTGTATGTGAAAAACCCAGAAAGGGAAAAACCACGGTGGGAAGCCTACCCACAGTTAGATGATACTTCTGCAGAAGGTATGTGATACAATGAGGGGCCTGCACATGTAGGAAGGCACACTGCCTAGAGCATACTGCTCATTAGAAAAGAGTCTCATTGACTACAAAGAGGTTATAACCACCTCAAGATAATTGGACAAAAATCCTGAATAATGAACAAACAGAGATAGCATCTACCATGCCTGATTAGAGTCCTGGTTAAGCTCAATACCAGAGACCTTTGACCTTTTCCTTAAACCCAATTCGATCACCTATAATCAACCAAATCTCCTTCACATGTGACATTGCATTTCATGACCACGACACTACATTTCCATTCCCATACCATATCTTGATCTACAATGAGATCTTACATCATTTATTCAACCTAAGGCCTAAACCAATTAAGTCGGCCACCTAAAAGATATTACAATAAGATCATTACATACATCCATATTACAATGATATGCCATGTCGGCTTAAGACCAAAACAACAATAACTAATCCATAAATAATCTCGGTAACGTGTAGAGAACACGTTAACATGATACTGGTCCATAACCTAGATAGGTACCAGAACTCATCAGTGTCCACCATGCCAAAGCAATGTCTTCAATCAATTGAGGCACGATCAAGGATCACCTTCTACATCCTGAATTCCTTCTAGAAGCCGCACCAACATAGCTTAGCATTCTGTCAAGGTTTCTCAGTGAAAGCTCTTCCGGTTAAACCTTAAACCCATTCCAGTAAGGGTTTACAAGAGTGTATGATAGCATCCGATTACCAAGTCAATACCAACTGAACAAAATATTCTCCAGAAGCATGTAACACATAAAACCAAACATACTCCATTGGTCCAAACATGTCGGAAGTCTCCAACAGATAGCCCCTTCTGCCGGTAACACTAGATCTTCTACTGGTAACCAAAACCTGTCTGCCGGTAACCAACCATAACAGCTAGAGTTGACATCAATGAAAAAACATCAATGCAACACATAATCAATTTATCCATATTGCCAACAATTTGTACACTAGAACTACTCCTACAAACATAAAGGAAATGATATTTGATTAAGAGTGACCCTGAAGCAATTGAGAAAAGAAGACCAGTGCTTATCCTATTGAGAACAGAGTCTAACTATAGATAAATCACAAAAAAACATAATAGATCACCATGTAACAACCCTTTACTAAATATTTGATGCCTTGCATGCTATGCTAATTAAAACTAGTACAAGTTATATCACATTCAAACGCATACATATTGTAGTAACTTTGAAACACAATTTAACTCTTTCTTTAAAAGAGACCTATTATCAAAAGTACACATTCTCCATTAGAGAAGAAAAATCAACGTGTCTTGAAAACATAAATTCATACAACATATGCAAAAAAGATGGAAACAACTTGAAATTGATTTCATTCATTAATTGTCGAAAAGATTGGATACATTGTAATGACAATTCACAAGGTATCTGTAGAAAGGAAAACTTTCTCTATTAATTTTTGAGTAACACCCAATACAATCTACTTCTCAAAATTTTCAGGATCCTTTCCTATCGGCCCTGATTTCCCCTTTATAGAACAAGGGAGAAAAACAAGCTTCAGGTCGATAGGACACATGACAAAGTTTGATTGCTTATAATAGAATACGCCTAAAGGCATCTTTTACAAGTACAATACAAAATAATCTTTGAATGAGAGAGAGAGAAGGCAATTGAGATAACAACCTGTTGGGATTGATGTCACGGACCTGAAGGGAGGGGCTGATGTGTCTTCATATTGAAACTCTTGTCCTTGTTGAAAATTCAAAATCTAGCATTGAAAGTGGCATAGTACTCAGTTGGTATGTGCTTAATGTGAGGCAAAAAGTGTACACCTGCAAAGGGAAACTTGCAAAAAGAATGTGGCAGACAAAGTTCTGGTAGTGAGAACTACTCTTCTTTTAGTTGTTCCTCCTCAAGTGTGTAATACTACTTGTGCCAGCTATCTATTTGTGTGGTGGTGGGCCAACTGAAAGCTCTTAGTTCTTGGAATTTATTCATATCTTCCATAGTTCTATTGTGCAACATGCCTATTGCCTCAACCACAAATTTCTAGTACAAAGAATCAATCTCCAAAATTTTGTCAACAATCAAATAATATATATCCTTCTAAGTGGGGTCCCCCCACACCAATTGGTCCAATACTGAGTTTATTTCTTCTCCAAAATCAGTCTTCCATTCTTCTAAATCTTTTATTTGACTATCCTTATTCAAAACTTAAGGAATATCCCACTTTTGTAGGCCCCTAAAAGAAGCCATTCTCTCCTTCAATGTTGATTCCTGGTTCACTGCTTGGGGAATCTCTTTAATCATCACATTATAATTTTTCCAAGTTGCTCCAACAATCTAGGGAATAGAGAACATGTTTTTCACCGCCAAAAATACTTCCTTCAAAATGGTGGCCCTAGGGCCCACATGGCCTTTAATGACTGAAAGAATGTAATTAGGTTCTGCAATTGCTTGTGGACCTAAAAAAACATGTGAATATTAGGCTTGTGTTGGCCTATTTTCATTGTTGTCATTGATGTCAGGAATGCCATACTTTATCCAACATGTATATATGTGGTTTGGTCTAGAAAGTTTGCTTCATATATGCAATATTTCGTTATTATGCAATGTATGTATGCACAACTTTGAGGTCCAGTATTTGATCTTACCAGAAGTTTGTGTTGGGTCCGGTCTCATCTGGATATGATGAAAGAAGATGTCTCAAGATGTTTTAGATCTAGTCCTATTTGGATATACTAGAAAGTGTGTTCTACTTATTGTTTAACGCTCTCAATGGAAGCCAACACCACATGAAGATACTTCAATTGTTGTAGCGTGTGGATAAGTTTGGTCTCACCCATTTCGATTGAGATGACTTGTAAATCTTATTGATGTAGATATATATTGCCATCATTATTATGTGTTATAGATATGGTTGTTGAAATACAAGTAATTTTGTGTACTATATGTATATGTGAAAAGACTGTGGATGTAGATATTGATGTGCGAAATCAAACATTGTGAATGTATGAGACAACAAATGGACTTCAAAGGAACTATAACTTATGCATATATCAGATGCAACTACAACAATTCAAATTTTGTATACTTCATTATCCAATAACAAACCATTTTGTACTCTAACAGTGAGTCAAACTGGCAGTGAGCCAAACCTTGTACTACGCAACTAGTTACTTATTGCATCATTCCTGAGAGAACTATCTCTCTGTGGTTTTTCCCATATTGGGTTTTCCATATATAAAATCTAGTTTTATGTGTTGTGTGTCTATTTCATTCATTGCATTTAAATTATGTTATGTGATTGGCTAATTAGAAGTTTTAATAAGTTCAAGGGAATATTGAATCACCCCTCCCCTCTTAGTAATCTGGATATTCAACAATTGGTATAAGAGCCAAGTGGTTTAGAAGAGTTTAACCACTTGAAGGAGATCCGAAAGGTTAAACTTATGGATTTAAATGAAGATTTGAGAAATGCTCTTGAAGAACTTGAGGTGGCGGAATCTGAAAACAAAGATCTGAAGGAGAATGTCCAACTAGCTAATGGCTGCATCAAAAAGCTAAGAGAGTGGATCCAAAAGTTTAAGATAAGGCACAAAGAAGTCAGTGAGGAACTCAAACAAGCAAATAACACTATTGCAGATCTGAGAATCAAGAATGAGGAGAATGAGAAGACCAAGGAAAATCTAAACAAAATAGTGAAATGCAAATCAGAAGAACGTGAAAAGCTAAAGAAAGAAGTAACATCTCTAAAGGTTGATCTAGAAAAAACAAAGGAACAAAAGAGCAAGATTGAATCCCGTAAACCTGACATAATGATGAATACTTAGGAAGTTTTGGAAACCAAGAAGGAAGCAAAGAGTGAACCCAGTGGATGTTCACAACCCAAACAAGATTCAACTCTAGTAAAAGCAACAGCCACCAAGGAAGAAAAAGGTAAGTCTCCGGACGAGTAACAGGTAAGTATGAAAAACACATCCTTTAATGGTTCTTGTTATAAATGCAATAAAGTTGTACATGAGATAGTAGAGTGTAGAAGTAGTATAAATCAAACCTTCTATCCTTTCTCCGGTAGATGTTACACATGCAATAAATATGGTCATAAAGCTAATCAATGTAGCAATCTAGTTATAAATTAGAATAGACAAAATTACTTTAGAGGAAGATGTTATACATGCAATATTTTTGGACACAAAGCTAACCAGTGCAAGTCAAGACAAAATCTAACAAACATCAAGTGTTACAACTGCAACAAATCTGAACATATGGCAAGATAGTGTAGAAGCAATGAGGTTAAAAATCAAATCAAAGCGGTAAAGAAGGTCAATGTGGAAGATATCAAAGCTAAAATGAAGAAGATTTGGAGAAAGAAGGAGACCGTAGATACATCAGGATCCAGCTTTGGTGTAGGCACCTCATCCAAAAATTAGAAAGTCTATGGATTTAGCCTAGGGGGAGTAATATAAAACCATATTCTTATCCCTTTCCAAAGTAGTATGTAGTACCGGTAGAACAGAGCTTGAAGAAGTTCGGTTCTCAATATCATAACTCATCATAGGATCTGATAGGTTGTTACGAAAGTCAAGAATGTGGAAGATGAATCATGCACATTTAATGCAAAGCTCTTGAAAAAGGAATATAAAGATAGCACTTCAATAAATTTCACTTTACCTCAAATTAAAGAAAATTAAAGAAGCAATTAAGAGTTGTGAAGGCAGTTAAGGCGATCAGTGGGATAGGGTTTCTCTATCAAAGATTGATCAGGGTTTGCAGCTTGTATAATTAGAGATCATGGACACTCCCACCATTGTTGATGTTGTTGACGAGTCCTGACTTGTATTCACGAAGACATCATACAAAGTGATAGAGATTGATCTAGTTGCAACATTCTCAAACATACCCATTAGGGTTGTTCTGGTGGAAGATGTTAGGTCCTATGTTTATGTCAAGATGGAAGAGTTTATTCATCACAGAAAGATGCTATATTTATGGACCGAGAAGTTGGTTGATGAGCATGGCTAGGTAAATCCTAAATACACTAACCTAGTTAAAAGAATTTGAACACATGGAATAATTTTCCCAATTTCTACCATGACAAAAAATGGGTTAAACTAGCCATGAGAAGGTTTCATGATGGGTTTCTCTGGTTAGATCAAACTCATATAATAATCAAGGATGTAATGAAGGCCATCACTAGTCTGAGTGACTCCGAAGGAATTCCCAAACCAAAATCTACGAAGAACAAGGTTGTTATGGACTTAACCAGTGGAACATTTGACAAACACTCTTTGGCAATTGATAATCTCAGGAATCCAATGGTTAAATATCTATTGATGATGGTCGGAAATAAAATCTATTTCACAAAAAGGGAAAATTCTATCTCAGCCATGATAGTTCACATGGCATATGAGATGGTGGAGCTAAACAAGGATTTTGACCACTGTGAAATCTTGCGTCAACAGTTTCTGGAAAACTTTGTTCAATGTAGGAAGAAGAAATACTTTCAAATTCGAGACCATAGCCCCATGCATCTTATTATGTTTCATGTAGAAATTACCTGATCAAGATAGGGTTATCTTGTCTCCCGACACTCCGATAGCCCTTCAGATTGTGAACAAGCTTTGAGGGTTTATCAATGAGAAGGCAAGAGAAGAAGAGTTCATGAAATTCTTTACCATTTTCTAGATGAATATGCAAAATAGAGACAAAAATTCAAAGGAAATTGTTGCTGCTAAGTATAAGAAGGATATTACATTTGTGATCATGACTAATAAATACTATATGGAAGTAGTGGTGCCAAGGAAATTTTGGGTACCTTCATTCAGATATGAGACGACTCCTGATATGCTTGAAGGTGCAACCAAGATTCTTCTAGAAAGTTCAGTCGATGAGTCTCAGGAACGTTTAGGGACTACAGATAAGAAATCTTTGCAGGTCTAGATGGAGAACTTCAAGAAAGACTGTGAAAAGGGATTGAAAAAGGTAATACAAAAATCCATGGATAAAATGAAGCTGACTAAGGAAGAAATTTCTAAAGTTAGGCATTTTGGAAGGTTTGTTGCATTTGGAATAGCCAATGTTTCTCAAAAGGAACTCCCCTCATTGAGTTCTCCATAGAAGAAAATTGAAATCAAAAGGAAGACCATTGTTCTTGAATATAAAGAAGAGGAAGATGCAAAACAGTATTGGATACATGTTTGAAAATCCAAAGGAAAGAAAGTTAAGAAGTTGCTTGATGCTGAAAGATTATGTGAATCCCTTATACAAGGCTCAAGACCAAAAGAGGTAGGAAATCTATTCACTAAGGCTAATGTCGAGGATCATAAAAGTATAATCAAAGCTTTTATAATCTATTGTGTGAAGTATGATGTTGAAATTGATCAATTTAGAAACATTGTTCCAAATGAATTATATGATGAACTGATGAGAACCAGGAAAATGGCTAGAGATGATAAACAAATCATTAAGGATCTTTTATTTGATTTAGTTAGTTTAGCTCTTTCTCATGATTATAAGGCTAATCTCATTGAGGCATACAAGACTGAATTGAGAACCAAGAAGACTCTAGATAGTCTTATACTTGGTGAACTTAATGCCAAGGAAAAGCTTAAGAATGAGATCATGGAAACTGTTATGTTAGTTGCTAAGAACCTGTGTTTATTCCCCTCTATTGATTCTAGTATCTCTACCAGTATGCCCAAGAATAAGCCAATTAATTCTTTTAAATCCCCTAAAGATAATCCCTTTGACGACCCTATCAATGTTCCAGTAGATGATGTGTTTGTCTTGGAAAATTCTAGGGATAATGTAATGAATAGTAGTATGGATATTCTCAGAACCTGTGAGGTTCCTCCGGTTAACTTTGAGTCCAACAAAGGAAAAGTGATTGAAGGTTTTGTTGATACTCAAGTATTTAAAAAACCTAAAAAGAATGAACCTAAATCCAATTTTCCATTTGAAGTTAAAGCAGGCAGTCCAACAAAGGAATCCAGTGTGCAGGTATCTATCTATATTCGGTACCAAATCTGGTACATCTGAAGATGCTTGGAAGAAAATATTTTCTGCTCCCTTAATTATTCCACCTATTACATCATCCATGCAATTAGTTGAATTTTATAACATTGATCCCGTTCAAAATCTTAAGATTGGAGAAGCATTTATTTTGTCTATTAGGTTGAATTTTTTAAAGAAAGACAAGATTATTGAAGATTTGTTGGCAGCACTTCATGCTATTGTGCTTGAGTGTCAGTTGGATCTAGATACTCCCAATGTAGAAAAATGAAAGATGTTAATCAGTTCCTTGGGTAGTCATGTAGGGAAAATAAGAGAAAATTATGAAAAGGATAAAGCTAATGACGGAGAAAAACTCTTGCAAGAATTCAACACTAAATCTGAATCAACATGTCTTTAGCTTTCACAACTTGTTTCTCTAGGCCATTCTTACTTAGAAAATGGTGATATATTATTTTCTTTCAGTCTTCAGTGGCTAGATGCCACAAAAAGAATCAAAGATGAGATGAACATCATTGAAGATAAGATCCAGAAAACACAGGCCGATTTCAAATTGTCTAAAGACTTATTTGGCTCCGGAAGATCAAATATTGAGGAACTTCTTGAGAGGTACTATGAACCGCAATAACAAAGGGATAATATCATTCTTCCTTTAGGTAAACTGAGAGACCTAAGCAATGAAATAATTTTCTTTATGAATAGAGCTCTCTCTCATGCCACCCATTTCTCATACTTTGATCTTGGTTCCATTCAAGAGGCAAAGCAGTTTCATGCATCGCTGTTGGTGCATACTGAGTTTCTAACGAAAGCTATTTCTCACTGGGATAAGCACAAGGATGCTTGGACCGCTCATGATTAGAATCTTAAGTAGTCCTCTTGTTGACAGTGATTGTTCCCTTTAAGAGGAGTTTCAGTTTTAGTTTTTCACTATTTCTAACTCTTTTTGACCCTTCATCATTGTTGTCAAAGTGGGAGTAGTAGGAGTGGTAGCAGGTGTTAATTATCTTTTATGTTATTTCATGCAAAACTTTCAGATAGTTGGTATTTCCACTAGTTATTTCAGCAAACTTACACTGTATAACTTTATATTACCATCAATGTCAAAGGGAGAGATTGTTGACCTACTGCCATTGTTGTCATTGATGTCATGAATGTCATATTTTATCTAGCATGTATGTATATGGTTCAGTCCAGAAAGTTTGCTCCATATATGCAATGTATGTATACACAGCTTCAAGGTCTGGTATTTGCTCTTACTAGAAGTTTGTGTTGGGTCCGATCTCATCCGGATGTGATGAAATAAGATGTCTCAAGATGTTTTAGATCTATTCCTATTTGGATATGCTGGAAAGCATGTTCTACTTGTTGTTTAACACTCTTGATGAAAGACGACACCGCTTGAAGATACTTCGAAAAATGTAGCGTGTGGATAAGTTTGGTCTCACCCCTTCTAGTTGAGCCAACTTGTGAATATGATTGATGTGGATATGTATTGCCATCAGTATTATGTGTTAGAGATATGCTTGTTGAAAAACAACTATTTTTGTGTACTATATGTGTATGCAAAAAGACTGTGGATGTAGATATTGATGTGCAAAATCAAACACTGTGAATGTATGAGACAACGTATGAACTTCAAAGGAACTATAACTTATGCATAGATCAGATGTAACTACAATAATTCAAATTTTGTATACTTCATTATCCAACAGTAAGACATTTTATACTCTGGCAGTGAGCCAAACTGACAGTGAGCCAAACCTTGTACTGTGTAACCGGTTACAATTTGTATCATTCTTGAGAGAACTCTCTCTGCGGTTTTTCATGTATTGGGTTTTCCATGTATAAAATCTGGTGTTATGTGTTATGTGTCTATTTCATTCATTGTATTTAAATTATGTTATGTGACTGGCTAATTAGAAATTTTAGTAAGTTCAAGGGAATACTGATTCACCCTCCCCTCTTGGTATTCTGGATATTCAACAACATGAATTGTTAAATACTTGATTAGTCCCAAAGACACTGAGAGCCGAGGGGGGGGGTGAATTGGTGTCTAACTGGTAGATGAAAGATTTAAACCTGTTTGCAACTTTATAACTAAAATTAATATACCGGTATGCAAATAATAATGCAGTAAAGAGAAACAAAAGAATAAGCATCAATGCACACCATAACACAAATATTTTTGGCGAGGAAACCCGATAGGGGAAAAACCTCGGTGGGATTTGTGACCCACAATATTTACTCACTGGCCAATATGAATAAATATTACTTGTACAATAGGGGCCTACACATGCAGGAAGGCCAACAGCCTAGAGCTCACTGCTCAACAACAAAATGGAGTCCCACTGACTACAATTGGATGGTTAAATCCAATAACAATGTACTGCTCAAAATAGCATCTGCAATGCTGGATTCAATACTAGTTTAAGATCTATCTGATACCTCTGCCATAAACCTTTCTTTGCTCTGCTCTGCTCTTATTCGCTCATATGATAATTACATTAAAATGCATATATAGTTCATTCGCTATCATAACCTATCACATCACATATATCACTTTCTTACATTACCTTATTACATTTCAAAATGACCTAAAAGATCTCATACATATATGAGTCTTTACAATACATCATATCAGCTATACAAATATATTTATAATACAAAAAAATTCACATAAACAATATTATTTCCACGTCGGCTTGGACTACCGATATAATCTGCTGCCAGTGTAACTCGATGCTGGTGTGAACCTTTGTTGTGACTACCGGTGCCAGTAGGTGAAGTATATTGCCGATATAGCCTGTGAACCATGTTACTAGTTGGTTGCCATCAATGACAACATCAACTATTCTTATCTGAGTGTATAATGCCAACAATCTCCCCCTTTGGCATTGATGGCAACACTCATGAGAAAAATCCAAAAACTGATCTCCAAAATTTGAAGTCCAAAAATTGAGTGTGCTCCCCTTGAGAAAATGATCTCCTTCTATAAATTTTTCTCATTACACTACTCCCCCTTTGACATCAATGACAAAGGATGTCAAAAGAATCAAAAGTCAAAATTTACCTGGAAACCTGTAACCGGTTATGTACAATCTGAAAAATGTCTGCCAAAACCAAGTTAAGACCTTGCAAAAACTTAGTACTGTCAGAAATTAGTCTCTATCTGAGAATTCATCTTTCTCCTTATTCACTCTTTCCTTAATGGTCTCTTCATTTATTTTATCCACAGTTTGAATGTTAGAAGCAATGAATTTGGACAATGTGTCCAATTTACTCACAGACCCAACAATGTGATCAACTTTGCATGCCTATGCAATCATCTGCAAAATTGGTAAAGAATCATCAATAGCCTTAAATTCTAAGGCATTGCATTCTATGATCTTCTTTATTGAATCTAAAAGTACATCTATAATATTCGTTGGTCTATAATCCATATTAGAGGTGCTAGGCAGAGTGCTTGGATTTGTAATTGGTTTATTTTCTTCTCCGGATGTCTGCACAGTTACCTTAACCACTTCTGCTTCCTTGCTTCCATCCTTAACCTCTTCTTTATCCACTTTTTCTTCCTTCTTATTTTCACTCTTATCCTCATTATTTTTTTCATTGTTATTTTCATTCCGTTTCGGTTCAGATACATTCTGTTCTTGTTCATTTTATGCTTCTACCCATATCCCAATGTTCTACTGATTGTCAACAATTTTTACCGATGACTCAGAGATCTCAACATTTGTAGCTTTAGCTTTCTTCTCTTGTGCAGTTTCCTTATCCAACACAATATTGATATCTTGAGTGTCAATATTCATTGTGAATAGAATGTTTGACTGTGGATCAACATTATCTTCTTTTACTTCCTCTAACTTTTCTACTCCAGGCTCATTTTCCATTTCTGCCAGTGCCTCTATCACTACTAGTGGGGTGTCCTATGCCGGTGGCGGTAAGTTGTCCTTAACTATAATATCTGGTATATTGCCAGCCTTACCCTTACCCTTATCTGTCTTCTGATACACTTCAGTGAATGATTTATCAACCTTTTGTTTGTCTTTCTCTTCTTTATTCTCTCTCTCAACAAAAAATATATCCCATTTATCAACCGTTTCATTTGCAATTTCTTTTATTCTGTTGGCCATAAGACTAACTTGCCAGTGACCACTCACAAAAATAGTTCTATTGGCTTCAGATATTAGGTCATCAATTTCCTTCTTGGAATTAACAGGATGCACAGCTAATAGAGCTTCCTTCAATTTCTTATCAAGTTCCATAACATACATTCTCTTTGCTTCTAATCTTAAGTACAAATAATTAGGTAGAACATCTACAACTTCAATAAGAACTTTCTTATATATATCTAGATACAAAATAATACTTTCCTCTATAGTATCCTTATCCAAATCCTTAAAAGAATGATAAAATCTATTTACATTGCTAAGGTTACCATCTTGATTAATTCCATTGACTAACTCTTCCAATGAAAGAGTATCCGGTTCCTTTGGTTCAAATTTCTTCTTTGGAGTAACTTTCTTCTTCTGATCACTGGGCTCTCTTACAACTCGTTGCTTCTTTCTGAGTGCCCTTGATTTCTTAGGAGATGGAGTAGGTACCGGTGAGGGTTTTCTTCACTCTTTTGAATTCAGTTGCCCTATCATTGTCAAAATTAGATGAGGTAGCCACAGGAGAGATATGTGCTACCGGTTGTTGTTCTGTTCTTCTTTCTTGCTCAACAACACCTTTCATCAGATCTAGTTTCAATAAGCCTTTCTTAACAATTTCAACAAACGTCGAAGCATCTTTCATTACCTTGTCTCTTATCTTCTTCTGCTTCTTAACTTCAACACCTTTCTCAATTGTTTCAACATTTCCAAATATCTCCTCTGTCGGTTCCGGTGGAGCATCTAGGAGTATTTTAGCATATGAATCCAAGATGTGTGAATCTACCTCATAGCCCATGTCTGTTATCCAGACAATTCTAGGTCTAACTGCCTCCATCCATACTTCATCTCTTTTGGTAACAAAGCATATTTGTTTATCATACTTATCAACAATGCTTTGAGGAATCCTTTCCCTTTGTCTCATTTTTGCTTGAAAATTCTTGAAATACTCTTTTTCTAGTTTTTCACTATCAGATCCCATGCCAGTAATTGCCTCCTTTATCCATTTTCCAATAGAAATATCATAGGTAAAATCCTTATGTCCAATACCAAGAGTCTCTTTTGAGAAGTAAAGCATTAAACACGGAATCAAATTTACAAATTTAAAGGTTCCCTTCTTATCTCCTTTTATTTTATCCATATCCTCTAGCAATTCATTCTTTAACCATTCACAGATGTCAATTTTATCATTATTCAAGGTCATCTCATGAGCACTATGAATGCATAAACTAGATACAAAATTCAGTCTATTAGTATGAGCAACTATATATCCAATGACTATACATGCAAATTTAACATTGTTATCTTTTATATCATTGACCCTAAGTGATTTGTTGTCAAATGTAGCTCCGGTTAATCTCATAACCTCTTTGTTTGGAATTTTATTTTTCTTATGAAGCCTAGTGTCAGTGGAGGGTAAACCAGTAATAGCTCTTATAGCTTCCTTAGTGATCTTAAATACTGAGTTTAACCACATAAATTCACCGTGAACCCTGCTAAGAACATAGCAGATGGTTTCATCTAAATATTCTGGAATATGCAGGATGTCAATGAACCCTAAATCCTCAACAATCTTGTGTTCCAGTTTAACTACACCTTGTTTGTCAGCAATAACATTCATGAACATATTCTTCAAATCTTCGGACCCTAAACTTTCAATGTATCAATGCATGTATGCCCTAGGGTCTTCAGTAAATGCGACTCCCTTTGAGATTTTAGAAAATGTACCAATGGAGTCATCCAGTTTTGCTATCTTAGGAATTATCTTGAAAATGGGTCTAGGTTGTTTTATGTTCTCCATAATGGTAGGGTTTGCAATGAATTAAGGAATGGAGGATGAAGAAGCTATTGCGTAAGATAAATACCTTTTAGCTGAGAAAACCTTGAATGCTCTAAAAAACCTTTGCTGCTTCGCCTTTGGGATGCCTTTGCTCAATTTCTCTCTCTTTGAATGCTTGAATTCTTGGTGAGATGAAATGAGAAGTTACGGTGCTTTATAACCAAGAAGTT
Organism: Cryptomeria japonica; assembly: GCF_030272615.1. Taxonomy (NCBI): domain Eukaryota; kingdom Viridiplantae; phylum Streptophyta; class Pinopsida; order Cupressales; family Cupressaceae; genus Cryptomeria; species Cryptomeria japonica. The sequence goes on along the minus strand of NC_081414.1, from coordinate 444,773,748 downwards.
AACTTACAACCGTAATAAATGCTTTGCCGGTGAAGTGAATTTCCATTGTAACTCAACATGTCTGTCGGTAAAGAAGAATTATAACTTCTTACCACCAACTAAGGGTAAATGCATTATTTTCAATTTGTTGCCTTACCCCTAAGGATTATTCCTTAGTTAGATGAAGAATCTCCTGCTGGTGCAGGATTGCCCTGTTCTGCCAGTGCAAAGATAGATTCATCATTTCTCTGATCTCTCTTCTCGATCCATTGTTTAGTGAATTCTTGCTTAATTTCATTTACCTTTTCTTTGCCTTTGTCATTATATCCTTTATTGTTTGTCGGTACAGTCTTACTTCTACAAAATTTTGCAATATGCCCAAACTTGTTACATGCATAACAGGTTACATTGTTTCTGTGAATAGCTTTTCCATAACCTTGACCGGTTTGAGTTCTGCATTGATTAGATAAATGTCCAAATCTACCACAAACATAGTATTTTACATTCATTCTACAATTATCTGAGTTATGATCATTTTTATTGCATTTGGAACATTGATTGGTGGAAGAGTTTGTATTCTGATTATTCCTAAATCTGCACTGATTTTCTCTATGACCAAATTTGTTGCAATTAAAACATTTTCTATTGAATTTATAAGAATTAGGTTGCCTTACTAGTTTGCTGTGATCATGATTGTTTGCAATCTCGAAACTTTCTCCATGTTCAAATCCAAGTCCAACCGTTTCTCCATCAGGTTTCTGACTTTTCAACATATCATCAAGCTTGTCTGAACTATTCTTGAATTTGTCTTTGTATTTATTTACAGTGACCAATTCACTTTCCAAGTGCTAACTTGTCTCATAAGTTCCTCTTTGTCATGTTGTATATGAATCAAATCTATTTTAAGCATATTATTTTCATAACTAAGCCTTAGAGATTCATCTGATCTTTCATTAAGTCTTCTGGCCAAATCTTCTTCATTCCTCTTTCTATCTTCAATATCCTTGCATAGTCTCATGGTTAAATCTCGCATCTCATTCTTCATGTTAATGTTCTCTTGTCTCAGTTTCTTTGCAATATCTCTGAGAGTTTCCTTTTCTTCATCACCTTGATTTTTCAATTGCACATGTAATTCTTTTCTCTTATTCTTTGCTATAACCAGGTTATCTTGAAGTGGTTTGATAAATTCCTGAGCAGTTCTGACTTCATCTTCCAGTTTGATATTCTTGAATTTTTCTGCATCAAAATCTTCAAGAGCTCCTTTCAACTATTGTCTCAAACTTTCCATCAGTATCGGTTTCAGAATCTTCCTCAAGCTATTAGGCTTTTACAAATAGAGGACTAGGCTCTGATACCAATTGTTAGATACTTGATCAGTCCCAAAGACACTGAGAGGGGGTGGGGGGGTGAATCATTGTCTAATCGGTAGATGAAATATTTAAATTTGTTTGCAACTTTATAACTCAAATTAATATACTAGTAAGCAAATAATAATGCAGTAAAGAGAAACAAAAGAATAAGCATCAATGCACACCATAACACAGATATTTTTGGCGAGGAAACCCAGTAGGGGAAAAACCTTGGTGGGATTTGTGACCCACAATATTTACTCACTGGCCAATATGAATAAAGATTACTTGTACAATAGGGGCCTACACATGTAGGAAGGCCAACAGCCTAGAGCTCACTGCTCAACAACAAAATGGAGTCCCACTGACTACATTTGGATGGTTAAATCCAATAACAATGTATTGCTCAAAATAGCATCTGCAATGCTGGATTGAGTATCGGTTTAAGCTCTATTTGATACCTCTTCCATAAACCTTGCTTCACTCTGCTCTTCTCTTATTTGCGCATGTGATAATTACATCAAAATGCATATATAGTTCATTCGCTACCATAACCTATCACAACACATATATCGCTTGCTTACATTACCTTATTACATTTTAAAATGACCTACAAGATCTCATACATATATGAGTCTTTACAATACAAAACAATTCGCATAAACAACATTATTTAATCCAATTCGCCTTGGACTGTCGGTATAATATGTTGTCGGTGTGAACCTTTGTTGTGACTACTAGTGCCGATAGGTGAAGTCTATTGCCGGTATAGCCTATGAACCATGTTACCAGTTGGTTGCCATCAATAACAACATCAACTATTCTCATATAAAGTGTATAATACCAACATGAACCTCATCCAGTTTATTCAACATCTTATTGGTCAAATGTAAAATTGTGCCTTTTTTTATTACCAGGCACTTGTCCTCTCTCTCATCTTTTATTTGCAATAACCTTTTATCCCTGTTCTTGATAATGGTGGCCAATGCCCTATTTTTAAATGTTAATCTTTCAAAATCAAGAATCAAGGAGGAGGGGATTTATTCTGACTCACCCAACCCAACTGCACCTATTGTCTTTGGGATTGTTTCTCTATCATAACTGGAGAGGTTGAATCCCTTTTTTCTATCTCCTTTTTTAACTTAGCATTTTGTATGTATAATTGGTTGAAACTAGTGAAAAGGGTTGCATGTTGCTTTTTTAGTATATCATGCTTACTTTCCTCTTCCTCTGCAACAAAATTAGCAAAAAATGATGCATGCAATGAAATTATTTCAGCCTCTACTATTGATGTGTCTACTAGTGTTCTTACTATTGAATCACGTGCCCTTTCATTCACCCCATACAACAATATAGGCTTCTTAGTACTAAGGGCCTTTTCCCACTATGCTAATGCCCTTATGCTTGGGTTGCATCATGTACCATGTGTGCCAAATTCTTTGGCATAGATAGGGTTATCTTGCTTCATGACTTGATCTAACATGAAAATTCTTTACATATCCCATCTTGGGATCAACATCATGCCACTCACCTTAATTATTTGTCTAGCCTTATCTTCCTCTAACATATTTTTTAACTTGGCCTAAAGCTAGAAACTTTTGAATTTAGGGGTCTTGATGAATTCATCATTAGACAAAAATTGGGCCGTAGTAAGAATTCTCTCATCGTTGGCTTCCTCTTCAAAAATTATGCTAGTGTCCTGTCAGCATCCATGGGCTCTTATGCAAAATAAGAATCCTTAAATGTTTCCTGGGGAGGTGGAGATGGAAGAACTACTGCATCATCCTCATCATCATCAATAATCTCAATGAAATCAGAAAAAACTGCCTTACCCTTCTCTGTTCTCCTTACTTGTTTTCAAGGGGTTTGGCCAACCTGTGGATCTTGCTGGGGAAGGGTTGACCTTGAGGATTTTCCAGTTAAAATCTGCTTCCCCTTCTTATCAATTGGTACAACCATTGGAGGCTCATATGTTGGACTTTCTTCAAGTGGCCTTTATTCAAGTTTTTGGCCAGATGGCCATGCTTGTGGCTTAACAACTATTACTTCAAAAATTCTCAATTTGCACAATATTCTTGCAAAATCATTTTTTATATTGGAGCAAAATCCCTTGAATTCAAGGTCTCTTTGTCTTCTTTCTCTCCATTTCACTGAGGATGTCCCACAATTTTCTTCTTTGTATGGCATCTTTAGGGAGGCAATTTTGGATCAGATCTTCATATTCATCATGTTCATGATAGATCCCCTTCACTTTCATTTTATGTATCCTCAGCTCATTAATATAACCTTTTGGATCATACTCCCAAGCCTTTCCACTTTGGAGGCAATATGTGTCCTTCAAAAAATCCTCAACCTTCTTAATAGTATCACACCCAATGGAAAAATATTCATATATGATGTATCTAGGCATATGAGTTCCTTTGTACTCTACTTTAATCCATTTCCTCTCCATCCACATCAATTTCCACATGAATTCAATGAATTCTAATCTTCAGGAAACCAAAAGTTGCAATCTATGAGGAGCATGCGGGCATCCATATACCTTGATGACTGTGTAATATGAATATAATAAATCACCAAAATTATGGGTGAATGCACCGTCTAGGAACTATACATTCTTTTGATTTACATCTCTTATTCTCAACACCTTTATGATGTCTCTAGGAATCCTTGTGGCTTGGAATCCACACCATCCCAATACTTTCATAACAAAATGATAAAAGAATGTAATATAGTTTGACCACCGAGACCCCTTATCCCAAACTTGGGTCCACCTTTGAACTGGCCATCTACCACCTCCATTGGGGTCAAACATTTTTATATTTAGGGATGCATCCCAATCTTTTCCTATTCTGAAAAATATTTAAATGGTACAAGGGAATAATATTTAAAGTCAATTGGAGTTTTATTATCTTTTGCATTTATTAATCCCTCATGCAACTTATCTTGTATATAGGTAGAAAAATCATAGATTTCATTAGACTGTGGGTGTTGAATCTTTATTTTCATCATCATAAATTCCACTGGCATTTTGGTTTTCCCATAGTCAATCCCCAAGCCTTGGCACAAAGCATAGAATGTCTTCATAAAATAATTCTCAAATGTTATCAATTCAAAGGGTTCCTTCTCAATTTGCAGTATATAGTTCTTTCCCCCTTGGTAAAATCTCTTTCTAAAATGGGGCACTTCTCATCCCTCATTACTACTCTTTTCATGTTGTATTTTGATTTTGGCCTTTTTAGGTCAATTTGTTTTAGAACATTCCTACTCAAATCAAAGCAAGAAATTGTTGCACCCCTAGCCACATCCACCAGAATTCTTCCTTCAGTGGTCCTCACAATCATTCTCTCTAGATGATATTGTCTCCCCAAATGTCTTATGAGAGCAGGCTCCACAAAAACATTGGGAACAACTAGTTTTGCCAAGTCCAAAGTCCATGCATTTGAAATAAGTGTATACCTATATTTGTTCCCATAGAAGTAATATAAACTATCCCCCTCTGTCAGTGGTAATGGCATCTTGGCACTTTGAACTCTTGTCAGAGAAATATTCTTGAATGAATCCTGCATTGTTGATCCCTTAAATAGCTCCAATAGGTCTTGATGGAGGCCCCTAACCTCTTTTTTCTTCTTCTCCATTTCCTCCAGTTGTTTCTCAATTTGTTCATTCAAGGCCTCAATAGTCTTGGCTGGAGTTGACACAGTGGGGGTTCGCATAGGTGGTTTATTTTGAGCAGGTGGAGGGTTCTCGACAACTAGTGGGGTTTGAGTCGAGGGCAAGGGTGTGGACTTTTTAGTAGAAAGAGCCCTCCTTCTTTTTGGCTTAGAGGTTTCTGCCTCAGGAAGTGGGTTTTTCTCAACAATTGATTCATCTAAAATTAGTGGAGGATCAAGAATCACTGCAATGGGGATTGCATGGGTAATTTTCGGGGTGGTGGATTTCTTCCTCTTTGGTTTTGTGGCTTCTCCCTGCTCTAGAGTCTTCTCAGTGATAGGGATAGTGTTATCCTTTCTTTTTGGTGCCATAACTTCTTCCTAGGGCTTTGAATCATAATTTTCCCCTACTCACAAACCCTATGACGAGCTCCTAAGCTTTCAACAAAATCACAGATTTGCAAGTTTTATCAAATACTTACTTGATCTCTGAGAGCTTCTGAGCATAATTGAACTTCTGAAAATCATTTTTGGTCACTTGGGAGGCTCTTCATTCAATCTCTTGATACCAAGGTGTGCAAATGAATGAACATAATTTGGTTTTATTTCTCATAGGATTTCACCATTAATTTCTTTTGTGCAAACCTTACAAGTTGGTAGCCTTGAAATTTGAACTTCACCATTGATTCAAAAATGGACAGCCTCGATCACACCTTGACCCCCCTTGACTACTGATGTGGATCCTTCTAATTTTGTTACCATTGACCTTTGATTTTCTTTATTTTTCCTTAATATATCCTCGCTATCCCTTGCCACCTTTTTTCTTGTTTATTTCTCATTGTAGGATAGTGGGGAATGCTTTTCCTTTGTTTCTCCCCTATCCCGCTAGGTCGCGTTGGCTTTATCATCTTTGTTTTACACTTGCGGGGTAGTGGGCAACACTTCATCTTTTGTTATGTAAAAGCACAAAGATGTGTCACACTTTTATAAAGGAAATTACCAATGTTGATTCAACTTTTTAAATTGAATCAATAAAAAGTGAAATGTATCTTTTGAATTTTGAAATGATGTAAACTAATTAAATGTATATTTTTTTGTGTATTTCATGTTTGTAATTTTAAAAAAAATTTAAAAAATTATTTGAATATACTTTCTTATAAAGTAAACACTATAATTTAGTTGCAGATAAAATGTTGAAATTGAAGTTACACGAGGCATAAAACTTTATATAGTAAATTTTTACCATTTTTTCTTCAATTATTTTGTGTATATTGATAACTTGAAACTTTAGTGCAAAACTATATTTTAAACTATTTTTTATGTATATATATTTTTCAATAAATTTGAAAAGTTCTGTACTAAAACATAACTCCTTCCATTTGGTGTCACCCTTTTTCTTAATTATTTATCTGAATTAGAAAATAATTATATCATCTCAACATAGACTCTTTTCTCTAGTGTATATATTTTTTTTCAAAATTTTTAAATAAATTCTAGTGTTTTTCCTTTACAAGATAATCAACCTTATATTTTAGTGTTGATGACCTACTTTCAATAAAAATAAAATATAAATTATAGAGATTAATTAAAATATTAAAAGATATGTATTTTGGAAAATTCACTAATAGATTTATAAAAGGGTATTTTTACATTTCAAATAAAATATTATTTATAAGAGTAAGAGTTGTTGAAACATCGAGTTTAAAAAAAAATAAAAATTGGTAATTAGACCCAAAATAATATAAAGTATACATTTAGTAGACAATTCCAATTGGAAAAGTTGTGGCCCATATATAAGATAGATATAATGAATCTATATAGACCATATGTTTGACTAAAAATAATTTTTGGTTAGAATTACTTAAAGTCACTTTTACTATTCAACTTTCACTGTGGGATAGCAGGGAAATAACTTTTCCTTCACTATTTCTTATATCTTGCCAACTCGCTTGGTTATACCTTCATACTAAAACTCATGTGGGGGGAAGATCCTTTTATCTTTTTCTGTTACCCCACCAACCCGTGTTGTTGATTAGCCTTTTATTTCCTTGTTGCCAGGATGTGGGGAAACCACTTTATTTCTTCATATTAGCTTCTCCTGCTAGCCTGCAATATTGAGATAATCGTGCGGGTCATAGGGATAGTCATAAAACAAAGCTTATAATATCTCCCCACCACCCCACAACATCATTTGCATTGTTTATTAGACCTTGTGGAGCCGTGGGGGAAACATAAAATGTATCCCAAAAATGAGTCCCCGCTATCCCACATCACATTTTCTTTGCTAATAAGGGCCCTATGAGGTAACTTAAAGCCTTCACTTAAGCGGAACTTTTCAGCACATGGCTTTATAACTCAAGGGAAAGTGGGTCATGAGAGGTGTAGGCGCTAGGAAAACACAGAATTATGCAACTAAGGAAAATAATTATGACCCTTCTATAAGACAATTTACCAATGTAATACAAAACTCCTAGCACATGGGGCTGGTCAAACAACAAACTTAAACCCTTCAAGACATAACTTAAAAAAAATGGTAACCTGCCCTAGCTGACCAATAGTGAAATAGAATGCAAGAGAACATTTATTTTGTAATAACCTAAGAGATTAAAGCCCTATTAAATTTTTTGAAAAAACCCTAACCCTAGGAGGGACATACGAGACAAAAAACACAAGCAAAAGAAGAAAAAATTTACACTCCTAATATAATCTACATTTGATATTGTTCCTAAGATAGTGATCTTATTCTGATAACTTGTAGGAGATTTGTATCTTCTATTGATTAAGAATAATGACCTACAGTTTGAATGGTGAGTATGCCTACACATGTATTGTTAGTATCCAAATTTTTTGGAATCCTGGAGTAGCGAAAGGAAGTGTTTGGTTCACCTACCATTTTCTATGGTGTTGATAGACTCAATTTATGTTCTAGAATGTTGTGACAGTTGATTTGAGTGTGGATTGTAAAAAATTAAGGATGAATATTCTTATATTCAGTGTTTCTCTTAGCTCACTTCACATGAAAATTTTCTATATGTAGAGTTGTATGTGAGTTGCTTGTGTCAAACCTATTGCAGGATTGATATGCATGACCTGTAGAAAAATTAAAGCATTTACATATACTAGTGATTATGTGAGGACAAATTTTTGGACATGATTAATCATTCTTGTGAAGTGTGTGGAGCATTCTCTTGGATTGGGTTGTGTATGGACTAATTAGGACCTTACTACACATTTTGATGAATAAACTATATGGCCAACTTGTAAATTATGAAACAATGTATGTTTACGATCTATGTTTGTAATTGTGATTGAAACTTATATATATTTAGAATGTACTAGAATCATTTGTAATGTGTGTAGTTGAACTATAATGTACTTCTAAGGATACATGTTCATATCAAGCAAGTAGGAGAATGAATTAGAAGGGGGAGTTTTGTAAACCCTAAACCCTAACCTTATTTTTCATATTGTTGAGATTGAGGTCCTATCTTTCATGTTGCTGCTTAGACCTATTCATTTGATATTGGTGTCTCTAGTGAGTTGGTGCTCAAAGTAATTTAAGGGGATTGGTGTATCCAGTATGTTGGTGCCTACAAAATAATGCAAATAATCTTTTATTTGTGAGGTTGGATTTGGGTAGTAGATCCAAGCAGCTATTCTCATTCTTGTTTTTCCCATTATGGGTATTTCATGTAAATCTAGTGGCCCTTGTGTGTGTGTTTTCATTTACTTAATGCTTCATTGAGTTATATATGATATTAGATCTTATGCTTGTTTCAAGAAGTTATTTATGGTGATTAATGTTGAAGAATAAGCAAAATTGCATATACTAATTCATCCCCCTCTCAGTATATTATGTGCCCTTCACATTTTACATGGAAACCCTTGTCAAATAAAAAAACTACAAAATATTACTTTTATAAAGAACTTACAACTTTGTAGGAAACAACCCATAGGAGACACCTATCCCCTTAGTTCATAGGCACCAACTTATTGGAGGAACCAACCCCTACAAATAAGCACCAACTTAGCGAGAGATGCCAATATTTCTATTGGGAAGCACTGACTTCCAAATCAAAACTAGGTTCCAACTTTTATGTTGCTTCTATTGGCAACAATGCAACAAACTTAGAGGGGGGGTGAATCAGTTTTCTCAAAGACTTACTACAACTTAAACCACAAATTAGATCTAATAATTAACAGTTTAAAGCATGAAACAACACCACATCAATAAAAAACATAACACCAATATTTTTGACGTGGAAAACTTGATTAAGGGAGAAACCATGGTGGGAACCTACCCTCAATCCTGTTAGGAGTAAGTGAAATATTACAATGGGGAATTCACATGCATTTAGGCACACTGCCTAGAGCTCACTACTCAAACAAGAAACCCAGAAGGGATACAACCCTTAGGGAAAGCTCACTACCTTACAGGAAGTCTCGCTGACTTACAAAAGCATTCAGACAACAATCTAGATTAAATGAACTATGAAAATAGCATCTCCATATGTTTGGGTATAGTTCTGATTAAGCGCACTATCAAATCTTCTTTGCAACAAACTTCTTCACATAACTTCACACAACTTTCTTGCTACTGAATGATTGATACAATATTCGCACATATCATGATACCTGCCAATGATTATTACATTCATTTATACAAGTCATCAACCCATGAAATATAGGTCGGCTCAACACACGTACATATTACAAAAATATAATTACACATGCTATAACAATGCATACGAACCAAAACAATGTCGGCTAAGACATAGTCTGGACCCAAATAAACACTAAAAACATGCAACACCTCCAACAATTATGCCTTGATCATTTGCAACAAGCTACAATCACCAAGAATGTCGCTTAACATGAAGAAAATCATCGGACAAGGAAATTATTCAATAACACTCACAACAATCAATGCGGACCACCTATACGCATAGAACACAATATAGAAACATTCACAAGAAACTTTAATTGCACCACAACAACCGCAATAATTCAGATTACTAGAATCATCATCATCTCTTTACCGAAGCTCAAGAACACCAACATAACAGACTGTCAACCAAAAATATTCGCTTGTGGATTTCTATATGATGAACCAATCGAACTAAGGAAACACATAAATGTATAGAATACATCCCACACATCCGCAACTAAAAATATTATAATTCTGGAGCAATATGGAGCACAAACTAGAATGCTGAATAACACAGACAATTGAATATCCAACCATAATACCATACCTCATAGCTCTATCAAAACATTATGCAGACCACTAAAACTTCTGCTGAATCAACTAGAGATAAGTATCTCAAAACCCATTAATCCGCATCAACTCATCTGCAACACATAGGCTAAACCAACTCATTCAATCTAACTACAACACTAGAATACATAGGAGAATATGTTGACATCAATCACAACACATCATTCCAACAAACTTCTCAGCAATATCCAACAATCTAACCCTTTGGCATTGATGAAAAAATATGAATGTGAAAAACAATCAATTCAAAGAAAGAAATAAACTCATAAAAATCTCCCTCAAAATCACAAGGATCAACTCCCCCTTTATCAAACAACTCAAATTACAAATCTTTGATTTTCTATCCCAAAGTGCTTCAGGGTTTTTCACATGCTCTTCTCTCCCCCTTTGACATCAATGATAAAGGCTCGGGAATCAGGATTATCTCCCCCTTTTGAATTAGCTTCATAAATCTGTACATCTAAATCATTGAATACCAACACTAACTACTCCCCTTGAGTAGTAGCCTCACTCATCAATTTGGATGACAAAATATCTTCATGAAGTTCATCAAACAGATGCAAATCCATGCATCTTAGTTCTCATCAAGAGGGGCAATCGCCCCTAACTTGTCTCTGAGATAATCAAAAGTATCTTTAGTGAAAGGCTTCGTAAAGCTGTATGCAATCTGTATCTTTGTAGATACATACTCCAATCTGACTTCTCTCTCAAGAAATGAAACTTTATTGATATATGATTTGTTTTGGAATGCAACACCATATTATTTGAAATATTGATAGCATTTGAATTATCATAGTATATAGAAATAGGCTCATCATAAATAACTCCTATATCATTCAACATCTACTTCATCCAAATTACCTGAGTACAATTGCTGGCAACAACAATGTATTCATCCTTTGCAATAGATAAAGAAATAGTATTTTGCTTCTTACTTGCCCAAGAGACCAACTTCTTACCCAAAAAGAATGCACCACCAATATTACTCTTCCAATTATCAACATCACCTGCTCAATCAGCATCTGTAAAAGTACTCAAGGTAAAATCATCATTCTTAGGATACCACAAACCCAAATCAATGGTCCCTTTCAAATATCTGAATATCCTTTTTACAATAGTAACATGAGATTCCTTAGGATCAGCTTGAAATCTAGCAACAAGACACACAACATTCATTATATTAGGTCTAGTTTGAGTCAAATATAACAATCTACCAATCATAGATCTATATCTAGTTTGATTAGCTTTCAGAGAATCATCATCCTTTGTCAACTTACATCCGGTCACCAAAGGTGTACCAACTGGTTTTCAATCATCTAAACCAAACTTCTTCAACAATTCCTTCACATACTTGGACTGAGATATGAAAATACCTTTATTCAACTGAGTAATTTGCAATCCTAGAAAGAATTTCATTTCACCAATCATAGACATCTCAAATTCATTCTGCATCTCTTCCACAGATTTCTTACATAGACAATCATTTCCTCCAAAGATAATGTCATCAACAAAAACTTCAATAATCAAAATTTTATTCTTATCAATCTTGAAATAAAAATTACTATAACTAGTACCTTTATTGAATCCAAGCTTCATAAAAAATTTATCCAATCTAACATACCAGGCTCTAGGGGCTTGCTTCAATCCATACAATACTTTCTTCAACCAACAAACCTTGTCCTTTTCATCTGTCAGTTAAATCCATCTGGTTTCTCAATGTAGACTTCTTCTTCCAACTCACCGTGAAGAGAGGCCGATTTGACATCCATCTGATAAACCTTGAAATCTTTGTGAGCAACATAGGCAAGAAATAATCTAACAGCTTCAATTCTAGCTACCAGAGAAAAAGTCTCCTCATAATTAATTTCTTCCATCAGAGAATAACCCTTACAAACAAATCTATCTTTATTTCAAACAACTTCACCCTGTTCATTCAACTTATTCCAAAATACCAATCTAGTTCTAATTACATTTTTATCCTTAGGTCTAGGGACAAGAATCCATGTATCATTTTTCTCAATATGATTCAATTCTTCTTTCATAGCTTTAATCCAATTTTTATCTTTACATGCTTCATCAATATTTTTGGGTTCAATCTTAGAAATCAAACAAATTTCTTTTGCAAGTCTTCTCCTAGTCATTGTTACCTAAATTTCGCTACAACTAAATTTGGTGGCCTGTTATAGGCCTTATACATTGCATTTGAAGAAAAGTACACAATTTTTTTTACAAGTTTCATCATTTTGCAACATTATGGTTTAAAAGTCAAAGTTTATTTCACATATGCAAACATTTCAGAGAAATAACAACAAAAGATTGCATAGAAATAACTTTTCCATTACAAGAAATGTGTAAGGTGTCTCACACAAGCCATGGGAATGACTGAAACCACATTGATAAACCATAAGAGGTAAGTTATACAACTGAAGATAAGAAAAAGAGAAAGCATATAATGAAAATCACATCCTTCACTGCCTGTTCAACATCGGGTTGATGCTTTATCTTCAACTATATTTCAGTTTTCCTCCTATCTTCAGTCCTTCATCTCCCAGGTTCAAGTGTATCTACAAAATATTTAGAGATTTATTAGATCTCGGGATATAAAATTCATCATATGTTACCAATAGTTGAATAACTTAAAATATATGAGCTATCAATCTAGTCCAGTCATCATCAATGATATTCAGAGAGAATCGGGATCAAATCTTCAAAGTGGAAATGAAATCATCAAAGAGGGAATATCATGTTTTATTTAATGTGTTTGTTCACTGTGCAAAGACAGGTACATAGTGCATTAATGATTAATATTTGAGCATGTGGTGGGAAATGGAGCTCCCACAAGGGTTGATCCTGGCATGCTAACATGTCAATATGTCTTCATGAAATGGGGGCCCATCATTCATAGCAGTGAACTTTTAAGATTATTGTTGTAAATAATGCATCTCTGTCCAATGTTAACATATTGGTAGGTTAAAAGGCCAGGAATCCCTAATAGGGTCTCAAAATATTCATAATAGTCATCCAAGTGCAGAAAGGAACACTTCATCATCATTCACAACTTCTAAGAGTGACAAAACTAGTATATCTCAGTTTACAGAGTGTCAAAGTATACAAGTTCAAAGAAGTTGCATTCACATTGGCAGCTATGGACTATCAAAATGCAGAGATGCAAAGTAGAGATCCAAGACAGTGATCATAAAAGGTTAAATGCTAGATTTTTTTAAGACAATTTAGTATTCAATGACTATCAAAGGCTAGGGTAGGCTTTGTAGAGGTTAATGTCTTACAGATATTAAGAATCTATCTTAACAATTGCAAGGTATTCATGAAGAAAAGAATGTGCATGTACTGTCCAAGTTCCACACATAGGGTTCAATCAATAATGGACAATTAGGACATAAAAGAATGATATGAGTCAAGATTAGACAAGAAGGAATGCTACCTTTTGATGAAGATCTCAGGCCAAAAGATATAGTGACTAAAGTATAAGTTTGGAATCAAATGCAAGGTTTCCTTCACAGTGAGTAATTCAAACAATGATGATATTTGGCTAATGAATAAATTATAAAGGTCTATGACAAAACAAAGTCTTCACAAAGCAATTATAAACAAGAGGTTCAGTTCCAGCAAAGACAGTTACATACCAAAAAGTTAAAATCATATAAATGTTGAAAGGTTGCAGCCCATCCAAGGGGAATAATAAAAGATAATCAAAGAAAAACAATCACCTTGTTGACCTAAAGAAGGAAGATTAATGGAAAAGTTTTGATAAAGTACATCTTCAGTAGTCCTCTATCCATCAAGACCACTTTCCATCCATAGTGAAAAGAAAAGGTATCTAAAAAGAGACTGCACATAGTAGCCTAAAGAGCAGTCCTAGCCTTTCCAACATAATCTCAAAATAGTCTATAAGCATGGAAAACAGTGAATAAAGAAGACTAAAGGGATAATTTTGTGAGCCAATACAAACATACATTGGGGTTACATAGTTTGTAGAAAGGTTCAAGAGCTTCCATTCACAATAAATGAGGTCCATTTGCAACATAATGAAGTTACTATATCATCTTGTAAAGAAATATCCATACCCAATTCTATGTGATAATATAGTAAGAATCACAGAGACTCAGACTCGGGAATCAATTATTAGTGCTACTCTCAAAAATGTTGTGACACTTCAATTCATGAAGTACTCAAAGACAATCAAATCATAAACAATACAAGCCTTCATAAAAGTATTGGGACAATTACTAGTCATCAACACTCCTTATCACAATAAAGACAATGGAGTTGCAACCATGGACATTAACAAAATAGATAATGTCATATTGAAAAATATGAAAGGCATCCAAATCATTTTCCAATAGTAAGAGAAGGAGATGACAAAGTCACAGAGAGCTAGAAATGATACCAGTAATAAGGTCATAAAATATATAGCCCATACAAAATTCTCTAAGGTCACAAGGATGAATGAGATGCAATAGATAGTAAGTCAACAACATTGGAGATAATAAAAAGTTAATGATCAACAGGAAGGACCAAAATACAGTCGTAACAATTGTATGATGAGAGATAAAACAATGACAAGAATACATTGTCTTTAGGATACTATCAATATTGAAAGAGCAATCATACAACTTCAGAGATCAATACATTCAATCATGGAGCATTATTAGAACAACCACTATAGGGTAGCTATTAGTTAATAAAGATATGGCAATGATAACTGTACAAGACAACCAAAAGGGATAAAGAAAAATAGTGACAATAATAAGACATATATCAATTCATGATCGTTGTCTAGATCATAACATGTCCAAAGTTCTATACATGAAGATAGTTGTGTCACGAAATCACAGATAATGTTACCACAATCCTAGTAGCCACATCTTATAGTAGTCAAAAATACATACACACACCAAAGATTGATGGTAAGGGTTTTTGTTATCATTGATGGTTTGCAGCATAAGCAAAAATAAGAATGAGGAAAGACAAATATATCATATGATAGAAAGTGCAACCATCATTGTTTGTACATAGAGCATCATCATAGAAACACTAAGTATGAAAAAAAGAACATAAAGAATCAATCAAGGAAAGTATTAGCTCTTTTAGGCTACACCATCATAGACAATGATGCATTATTGTCTTGGGAAAATCCTTATTATGTTATGTCAATGCATGACCAAGAACATTTATAAAGAGATCACAGTGCAAAAGGTTACATGAGCACTGTTAAGAGGATTTAATAATTATCAAAATGCAATCAAGAACAATGTATGATAGCCACCAATGACGACAGTGATCATGGGATAGTCCTGCAATGAACCCATATTGAACTATCATAACGTCATACAAAGATTGTAAGATCTTCAATGAAGCTCTCTATCTCTCTAACAAAAACAATCATAGATAATAAGCATATTCCTAAGAAAAAGAGCAATCAATGAAGTGGATCTATAATTCCCACACCTAAGAAGACTCTTATTCTATTTTGCTAGACTCGATCAGACATTTATTTTGTGCAATGGATTCGATAGACATGTTTAGATACACATGATGCATGGATGTTGTTTTGGCTTTTATATGTGCCTCATTAATGATCATTGATAGATATTATATGCTTCATGACTTTGATATTACTGATTATGCTCATGCTTAGTTACAAATTTATGAGATTTAGATGTAAAAATGATGATTGCATTGCTATACGTATTTATGTCATGATTGATGTAAAGATGGATAGTGTTAGTGTTTTGATTATCGACATGTACAAGGATAGATCTCATTGATTTATCTTTATTATATAATGGACATGCTAACCCCAGTTCTGATTTATTTATGATGCGATGGTGTTTGTATGAGTCTTGTTAGACTATTTGCATGGGGGAATCAACATCACAACGTTAATTGTGAGATAATGTGTCGTTGCGACATTCTCCCATATGCTTGCGATGTATGGATATATGTATGTATATATGCATGTGTACTTCATTGTGGTTGCAAGGATTACAGGTACTAAGACACTTATTCCTCCCGGGCAATCGGGTGCGAGATCCCCTGGCTTTATAGGTGCGAGCGTGTCTCTTCCCAATGGCAAATGTGGTATGGAGATGTTGTTGGTTCCCTACTCACACCCTAGGTTTAGTTTGGTCGCTAGTGTTGTTGTAAGTCTTGGTGTGATACACCATGTCGTGATGTCTTGATCTATGAGTATGTTGATGGTGAGGTTGTGCATTTGATTTATTTAATTTGTTTATTCAATGATTTCTTTACTATAGTAGTGTATTGGTCAATCATCTTATTTGAATCGCAATAGTGGTTTTACTTTGATTAAGTAATTATTAATTATTAAATTATAATTTTGGCATCATTTTGATTTATTAATGATACATGATTTTTGATCATTTTATCATTTTCACATTTGTATTTAATTAGCACTTATTTTGAATTATTTAATAGTGATTATTTGAATTATTAAAATATAGCGATTTTGGATTTGGTGGCGATTAATAATTATTAAATTATTTCGCCATAGTGATTTATTTAACTATTGGCGATTTGATTATTATTTATTATCTGTGATTTGATTATTTAATTTACTTTTAATTATTAGTGATATATGATTAATTTTGAATAATAAGGGTGAATATTAAATAGTTTCCCTATATTCATCTTTATATTATTATTTGAATATCGTTTTCTTGATTTTATTTTTAAATAGAAATAATAATAATAATAATAATAGTAATAATAATAATAATAATAATAATAATAATAATAATAATAATAATAATAATAATAATAATAATAATAATAATAATATAAACATTATTAGGTTGATTTATGAAATCCCATGAAATAAAATGGGGAAAATAAACTTAATATTATAAGTGGGAAAGAATACTTTAATGAAATATTTTATTGGATTACTTTCCAACTAGGGTTCTAATTGTTTTGGTTTTTTTGGGGGGATGGAGGGGCTTCCCATGAAAGGCATTCCGTTTTCTTGGGCAATCTATTTTTCTCCTTGCATAGTGCTCTCTTTCTGCAATTTGTGAGATTGGAATTTCTGCTTGGTTTTGTTTGGCGAATTGGGGGTTTTGGAAGCTCGCATTTGAAGAATATTGCAGTTGTGTTGTGGGTGTGAGCAGAGATCTGCATCAAATTTTCCCTCCATCACATAGGACATAGGTAGGGTTTCTTCACTTTCTTCTTCCTTCCATGTTTTTAGATAAGGTTAAATGGTTTCTTTGCTTCATTTCCTTTCTCTGCTTTTAAAACTTCAAAGTTTGAAAGTTACTCATGGGGATTATGGGTTGTAGGATATAATGATGTTATTTTGTAGATGGTTGGGTAAAGATATGATTTTAAATTTGAAATTGACTGTGGTTTCTTTCTGCCTGAGTTTGAATAAAAGAAATAGATAAAATTGTGTTTCTTAATGCCTTGCTGCTACAAAATTCTTGATGTCTGGATTGTGAATGTTGGATAATAGTAAATCAAATTTCATATTGTTCTGTTAAGATTTCAAATTCATTTATTGTTGTGGGTTCTTGCAAATTTTTATTGTTGATTTTTTGATTTTGGGGGCAGATTGATTTTGTTTGCACCTTATTAAATTATTTGGGGGTTGCAGATTTAGTTCTCTTTTTTGTTTTTGCCCCTTACTATATTTATATTTTTTCCCTACGAGGGGGTGGGGAGGGGGGGGGCATATATATTCTACACCCCATATCATGGGGTGGGTGCTGCAAGGCATCCCCCACAATATGGGCGGGTGCCACAGCACCAACCACATCATGGTGGCACTGCCAAGCACCTTCGATGGTGTGGAGGGTGCTACAACACTAACCACATAAGTGGAGGGTGCCACAACACCAACCACATCATGGTGGTGCTTCCAATAACCTCCCATAGTATGGAGGGTGCTACAACACCAACCACGTATGTGGTGGGTTCTACAAAACACCAAAGTAGGCCATTCAACCTACAAAAAAATAAAATTCTTTTTTTAATCATTTGTCCTACTGAAACAAGATGACCAACCCATGGGCTTAGGGGGGTACAATTTGTTGTTCCCCAGCCTACAAAAAATTACAAGTTGGTTTCAGCCAACTGTAGATAAAAAAAAGGAGATTTAAAAAAAAATTGACAAAATGATGAGCTTCAACTGCCCAATTTGATGGCTGGGCAGCAAAGCCACATTAGAAAATGTATGATTTTCTTAGGCCATAATGTAATTCGATTGTCCTACCTTTTGAATTTGGTTGAGCATGTCATGTTTCTATAATATATATACATATATGTAATCAGCATTAGAGTTTTAATTGTTTAAACTAAATTGTCTTCAGCTGGGTGTATATATGTTTATTTTTGGTTGAGTCAAGTATTGTTCAGCCTGTGAGTGATAGCGTAGGCTAAGCACAATGTAAGCACTGCCCCGTCTTGTTCTTATTGTTAAAATATGGGTGTCATTTTAGCACCTTGTGTCATACTACAACCTTGCATACCAGAGGCCATTTTAGTTATGTTGCATATTTGATTTTCTCTGTTCCACCTTGCCGCTTGTCTTGGAGATGCAGTTTCATGATTGATTGGGTTGATTTTCCATGAGGTAGCTTCTTCTGTTATGCTGTTGATTATGGGAACAACAAGAGTGGAGACCTTGCTGAGTCTATTTATTTTAACTACAACAGTCTTGAGATTTGGGATTATGCATCTCTTTGGTCAAGAGGCTCACACTTTTGTTTTGGTGACATTTAATCTTTATGATCACATGTTCGTGCATGGTGCGGTATTGTGTGATGATGTATTTCAGATTATTATTTTTTCACTTGTTACTTGAGTCTCTTGTGTTGTTGATTATGGATCCATGTAAAGGGAGTGGGTTCCTTTATGACACCTGGGGAGCATGAGAGATGGACTATCATGAGGTTTCTTGTAAGGATGTGTGAAGTCTAGGCCTTTTGGGCATAAGGGAGTTTATTGTATTGTAATCAAGTGATAACTAAATTAATGAATGGGGATGGGTAGTTAGAAAATTTAAAAGATAATAATTTATCAGTGCCTCATGACTCGGTCCTAGGGAGGATGTTTTAGGCTGAGCATGAGAAGACCATGGAGATGGTAAGCCAATCTCCCTTGGTCTCTCAAAGGTCAAGATGGCTCTCCATACCCATAGGCTAGTTCCTTATTCTTGGTTTGGCATGTGATGACACTAGCTTGTACATGTGAGTCCCTTATGTTACTTCTACGTTCATGCTTGATGTTTTATTGGCCTCTGGAGTTATTGTTCTTTGTGTTGAATTAAAGTATTCCTGACTATGCGAAGTGTTTGAAGTTAGTCCCTTTGGTCAAGCGTCAACCTAGGCTTAGTGTGTGAGTTGGGACCTAGCGACATCTCCTAGCTCGGGGGGTGGTTCCTTGTAGGTTCCACATTGGTCAGGTGGTTGGAGCCTTTTGCCATTGGGGTTTCTCCCTCTATGTTGGTGTTTCCTTCATGCGTGAACTTGGTTCTCTTTTCATGCTGATTATGGACCCTTGGAGCAGATTTATGTAGTGGATCACTTCATTATTTGAGATGCTTTCATTATGTAATAGACTAGGAATATTGATTAAGGAGTGAGTTAATCTCATGATTATACCTTTATGTAATAGCACCATTTTTTGTAATCATGCCTATGCTTTAGATTACACTTCCAATGGATGTATTGTAAGTTACTATAATGAGAAAGGGAGAAGTAAATTGTATACTCTTGCAAATAATGTCACACTATTTATAATCCTTGTAATCCCTGGATTTGATACATAAAACCTTGATGGAATTGTCATGCTTGTTTTGTGAAGTAATTTAATTGGTTGAAATTTCAATATGCTTGTGGTTAGAATTTTTCTTGAACAACAATACAATCATTTATGTGAAATTAACATGTTAGATAGTGGATGTGGAATTGTGGTCTCAATGCAAAGATAGAAAAGTGTTCTCTTACTTTCATTATGATATATCTTAGACATTGAAAATGAACATATGCTTGGACAATCAATATTTTCACGTGAACATAAATACATTCTAAGTAAATGTTAGTATCTTGTTTACGAGGTAAAATGGTTTAGCAATGACATTAAATCAAAGACCATAATAAGCTACCAAAGTTAGAGCATGAAAACACAAGACGTATTGATGACATAGTTAGTAACATGGAATCCCAATCAACCCAAGGCTGAAAACTATAATAAATCTTACCAAATTGATATCATTAAAACCTAAATGGGAATGTACATGTTTATGTAAGTGTTTCAATAAAACCATTAATGCATAATTAGTGTCAAATGCATGTAGCTGCATAAGTAGGATAATGTCCACGCATTTGGTGATAGGGTGAGATAGGATAGTTTTTATGGGATGCATTATGGTAGTGGAAAATGGTATAGAAGTAATAATATTAGTAATAGAAACTCATAATAGTCATGTTAAAGTATAAGTATGAGGAATTAGAGTATATATATTAAATTAAGTTCAAGGTTGGTTTATGTGATAACTTGATTTGACATTCATGCTAGAGATAAGGATATGTACATAGACATCATGCATATGTAAATAGATCCACACTCATGTATGTATTAAGGGGGATATGAAGTATTATGCATATAGTTATTTAGGTTAATTGTAATGTTGCATTGGATTCCTTGATGGTGTAACGGTTTTGGAAGTGCATTTCATACTTAGCTAGTAGTGATTGAACATTGCAGTGGGTTGTATGCATTAAAAGTTTTAGAGGGCAGTAGTAATAGAGGGCCTTATGGGAGTTACCATGTTGGTTAGTATGAACATGAGCACTAATAGTTATGTTCCATAGTAGGTTAGATCATTAGGTGCATAGAGGTGCATTGTTATGATGATGGCAAATTAAATATACTAATCATGAAACACAAATAATGCTGAACCAAGTAGTGGAGTCAATTCCCTAGGGATATCATGAAAACATGTAACATGTTTTCACTTGTGTTAGGAGCGTAATGTATCAAACATCAATTAGATAGTTAACCTTCAGATGAAACTATTGAGCCAACTTAACAATTCAATGCCTTAATTGAGTTAGATGCAAACCTTATTAGTGAACAAAAAAATTTATTCCACTCTTTTAGGTAAATTATTGTAAGTTTCCCTAAGGTTTATTGGTGGGTACTACATGATCTTATGTCTCTGTTATAGCAGTGATATATTCAAAGATCAGTCACAAGGCATCAGAGCATTTGTTTATAGTCACAGGGAGATATTCATTGACAATGATTTTACTGTAGTCCATGAGCACAGTGCAGTGACATAGTCCTTAAGAGTATTCATCAAAAGAATAGTCATTTAAAAATGATTAGCAATGAGCCTCCTCAAAGATAGCGATTTCCATTTACTATCAAAAGGACTGAACAGTAGAACATGAAGACACTGTCACAGTAAGAGCAACGAGATAGTGAATTAGGCCATTAAGAACAAAAATAAGCAACTCACAATACAAGTATCTTTATCTATTGATAGACACAAAATAAAAAGAGTATAATGGTGGGTCAAAGCATGAAGCAGAGAATAATGTATACAAACCATAGAAAACCCTAAATGACATGAAGGCCTAGTATCAATGATAAAATGCAGCTCACAGAGAATATGTAAATTTCAACATTGTGATGCAGCTCACAGAGATAATATTATAGTTACAACCACCATTAAGCCAAACGACAGAAGCTAGCAAAAAGGAATGGAGGTCTTTATAGGCACGGTGGAAAGACCTAGATACGACAATATTCTTAGCCAAAGGCAATCACAATGATCACCTTCAACAATCTATAACCTCAAAACAATGAAGCTTAAAAGTAATTCCAAAAGAGATATATCATTGTCTATTACCATAAGCACACACAAAAATCTTGATAGCCGAATGGTTCTCATTTGCTAAGAAATATTAAAGTAAAGGAAAACCATTTTTAGGGTTTTATTGAATGTTCATCATAGTGGAGATACAATAGAAGGAAAAATCTCATGCAGGGAACACATACACAAAGATCTTTATCAAAACCCTGATAGATGCATAATTTAAAAGCAATTTTCCTCAATAGAGAAGAAAATGACAAAGATGAGAGGAAAAAGCAGCACATATCGTGCTTATACCATGCAAAACCTCAGTCTAAGAAAAGAAAAGTCCTACTTGAAACCCCTGTCTAAGTCCTTGCTTGAGTTCCACCAAATGTGCATGTCAGCCAATTGGGAGTCTTTGAGAAGACAAAATGAAGAATGAATGCAAATTAGGGTTTGAAGTGTTGGCATATGATCAACCGATATGATGATAATGTATGTTGTCATTGATGTCAATAAGTACAAGTGAACCTGTATGAAGATTGGAAGAAGTTGTTATTGATGTTCAAGTTGAAGAACTGGTATGAAGAGATGAAGTGAACCAGTGTCAGGGTTTCACTAAGTGTGACTACTGGTTGGTAGTCTCAGCTCTAGGGTTTTCGGTTTGGCAATCTAGCTTGTGCGATGCAACCGGTGACATTCTATGATGAGTTAGCTAAGAAATAAGGATGAGAGCAAGATTCCACATCAGTTTTGTGGATGTGAAGGATTTCCTTGAGGACCTTGCATGTGAAGATCAATTGCATTAAATGTCTACCTCATGAATGAACATTCTTCTTAGCGGTATGAGAAGAAAGCGTGATGGGTTACTGATTTCTATGTGCAGTGAAGAATGGACACTGCAAAATGACTTGTGATTTGTTTGAGATTGTTTCATTCTATGTAATGTATTTGGATGGTCAGGATTGGATCACTTGTAATTGTAAACCTAAAATACTTAGGGTTTAGGGTTTATGCTACCAACCTAATTGTTGTCTATAAGGTTGATGATGTTTGTTATTGTAAGTGTTGGCAAATGTTGTGTTTGTATCTAAGTGATGAGATACTTGCCAGACCAGTGAGTGGAAAACTGCAGAGTGTGATTGCAGAGTAGAGGAACTGAAAAGGATCTGCCTTAGCATATAGTGTTGTTATCAGATTAGAGCTTTACCTATTGTCTTCTAACCATTTCAATAGAAGGAAAATCCCTTGATCGGGTAGCTTTAACAGGCTTATTGTAAAACCTCTAACTAGGTGACTCAAGTTCATTGAGTTCTTCAAATCCTCTAGCAAGGTAACCTTTAACAGGGTTTCAACCTTTAACAGGGTATATAGCCATCCCTTAACCGGGTGATCTTTAACAGGATCGGTTCCTAACAGAACCTTATTGTAAAGTCTTTAACCAGACTAGGCTCATAATAGAGCAAGCTTCAAAAGAGTTCAAAAAAAAGCTTGTGGGTATTTATCCCCACCATGTTTTTTCCCATTTGGGTTTCCACGTGAAAATTTGTGTGTCATGAGTTGTGAATTTTTAATGTGATGATTGAGTATTCTTTATTTAGGTGATTATGCATGCAGAGCTAATGGTTATGGTATTACTGATACAACACATGCATATGTATATGGGTGAAGTAGTTATCAAGTGATGAATGATATTTGAAGTATTCAGTTTTACTGGTTTAGTTGTTTGAAGCATTTATGTGTTTAACCGGTATACCCATGGTTAAGTTCAGTGATGAAGACAACCGATCAGGATTGTTTTAATATGATAAAGTATTGAGAAGTTTTTGTCTGCACTGATTCACCCCCCCCCCCTCTCAGTACCAATTAGGGTATTTGTTGTTCATCATTATTCGTCAATTGGTATCAGAGCAACTCTAGGTCCTCAATGATATAAGTTTAACCACTTGAGGTAAAAGATCTTGCTTTAATGATGAAGAGGGAAGGTCCTAAGTTCAATAGAGATAACTTCAAAATATGGAAGGACAAAATGAAGATCTATACCAAGAGTTTGGGTGCTCAACACTGCAGCTATGTTGAGAATGCCTATGTAATCCCCACTGGCACTCTAGTCGATGATCAAAAAAGAGAGATTCAAGAAAATGGGCAAGTCATGGAAGCCCTTATTAGCAGTTTGTCTGATATTGAGTTCATTGATGTACAAGATAAGGACACTCCTAAGGATGTATGGGACACATTGGAAACTATTTATGGTGGTGATGAGCATGTCAAGTAAGCTAAGGAAGAGAGCCTTAGAGGAAAATTTGAAGACATGAGGATGGTTGAAGGAGAGACCATTCAACAATATGGCATAAGGATCAAGACTATGGCTGGAGATATCAAGAGCATTGGTGGAACAATTGATGATGCCAATGTTGTCAATAAAGTTTTGAGATCATTGTTACCAGTCTATGCAATTAGAGTTGCTACTATTAAGTAACTAAGGTCTATCGACAAAACCAAGGTATCCTTAGACTCTATCATTGCAAAGTTGGCAGCATATGAGTTGAATAACTATGATGGTCATGTTTAGAAGATTGAGTCATCTTTTAGAGCATCTATTGCACCAACCAGAAAAGGAAAAGAAGTAAGTACCAGTTATGAATCCATGCAAAGCAGAGGTATGGATGATGAAGAGATTCTGATGGAGTTTGAAGCTCTTCTTGCCAAGAGACTTCCAAAAGGCACTGGAAAATACAGAGGTATGCTTCCT
This sequence comes from Cryptomeria japonica, assembly GCF_030272615.1. Classification (NCBI taxonomy): domain Eukaryota; kingdom Viridiplantae; phylum Streptophyta; class Pinopsida; order Cupressales; family Cupressaceae; genus Cryptomeria; species Cryptomeria japonica. The sequence goes on along the minus strand of NC_081414.1, from coordinate 444,748,892 downwards.
TTAAAATGTTTTTTCTGTAATAAGATAGTACATATAGTTGTTAACTATCCTAACAATGACAATAAGGATAAACCGGAGAGGTTTAGAAAGTAAAAAGGAGGAAATAGAAGAAATTGTCTTGTTGCAGTTGATGAAGGTGTTACTAATGAAGAAACTAAGGATGAAGAGAATGAGGACATAGTATTTGTAGCTATAAAGGAAGAAGTGTCTGACAAGAAAGCACTTGTTTCTCGGATTGACAACTCTAATGAGTGGATTATTGATAGTGGCTGTTATCACCACACGACTAGTGACCGGAGAAATTTTCTGTCTCTAGAAGAATATGATGGAGGTGTTGTCAGGTTTGGCAACGATGCACCTTGCTTGGTAAAAGGTAAAGGATCCATCTCACTGAATGGAAAGAGAAGTGCAGATGATTTCTACTGGATAGAAGGTCTTAAGCACAACCTTTTGAGTGTTGCTCAGTTGAATGATAAAGGACTCATTCTGGAGTTCAAAGGTGGAGTCTGCAATATAATTGGAAAGAGTGGTGAACTTATTGCCACCGGTAAGAAGACCAGAGGTAACTTATTTAAGTTGAATGCCAAGATTAGTCAGTGTTTGATGGTGAAGTTTGATGATAGTTGGATATGGAATAGGAGACTTTCTCATATGAGTTTTGATAATATTGTAAAGGCTAGTAAGATCAAGGTAGTAAGAGGATTGCCTTTGCTGACCAAACCGGAGAATTCTTTGTGCAGAGAATGTCAACTTGGGAAGATGTCTTCCTCAACTTTCAAAGGTAAGTCTTTTTCAGCAGAGAACTTACTTGATCTTGTGCATATTAATCTGTGTGGTCCAATGAAAACTAGAAGTATTCAGGGAGATACATATTTCATAATTCTTACTAATGATTGCTCAAGAATGATGTGGGTCACATTCTTGAAAGACAAGTATGAGGCATTTGGAAAGTTCAAAGCCTTTAGAGCATTAGTAGAGAAGGAAAGTGGTCAAAGGATAAAATGCCTAAGAACTGATCAAGGAGGTGAATTCAATTCTAATGAATTCAACAAGTACTGCGAAGAGAACAGTATAAAGAGGCAATTGTCTGCCCGAAGGACACCACAATAGAATGACATAGCAGAAAGGAATAACAAGACTATAGTTGAAGCGGCCAGAATAATGCTGATCCAAGGAAAGTTTTCTCACACTTTTTGGAGAGAAGCGACAAGCACTACAGTCTATATTATGAACCGGGTACTCATCAAGAAAGGTAAAGATAAAACCCCTTATGAGTATTGGACCGGGAAGACTCCCACTGTGATTTATTTTAAAGTATTTGGTAGTAAGTGTTACATCAAGAGAGGTGAGCATCTGAGCAAGTTTGATGCTAAATGTGATGAAGGAATATTTCTAGGATATTCCACTAAGAACAAAGCTCTCAAATGCTACAACAACAAGACTCAAAAAATTGTAGAGGGTATCAATGTCAGGGTTGATTAATCCCCTAAGGAGCCTAAGGAAACCTACAATGAGCAAGTGGAAGATGAACCGGGAGTAAACTTCTAGGAACCGGTTAAGAAATAAATAAGCAAAGACCTAAGTGTTCCTATACCAGTAGAAGTTGCAGTAAGTGAAGAAGAAGATGGAGAAGAAGAAGAAGAGGAAAAGCAAGTAGAACCAACTAGAGTCATTCCTAGATATGTGAAACTACATAATGATCCGAAGCAAATCATAGGAGATAAAGATGCAAGGATACTCACAAGAAGAAAGGTGAAAGAAAACTCTTGCATGATTTCTAAATTTGAGCCTAAGACTTCTAGAGAAGCACTTATAGATGAAGACTGGATTAAGGCAATGGAAGAGGAGCTAGACCAAATAGAAAAGAATGCAACATGGTCTTTGGTACCCAGACCAGAACACAAGAATGCCATAGGTACCAAATGGGTCTTCACGAATAAGCTGAATGAAGAAGGCACAGTTGTAAGGAACAAGGAAAGACTTGTATGCAAGGGATATGCTCAGGAAGAGGGAGAAGACTATGGAGAAACCTTTGCCCTAGTGGTTAGACTGGAAGGTGTTCGAATGCTACTTGCATTTGAAGCATTTAAGAGACTCAAGGTATACCAGATGGATGTGAAGTCTGCATTCTTGAATGGAGTCATAGAAGAGGAAGTGTATATTGAGCAACCAAATGGGTTTGCCTTATCAGAAGATAGTAACATGGTTTGTAGATTACACAAGGCCCTGTATGGATTGAAATAGGCACCAAGAGCATGGTATGAATGTTTACACTCTCATCTTCTAAAGATAGGATTTCAGAGAATAAGTGAGGATAGCAACATTTACCTAAAATCTAAAGGTGATTAGATTCTGATCAGTGAAGTGTTTGTAGATGACATAATATTTGGAGGAGATGATGAAATGAGTCATGCATTTGTAGATGAAATGAAGAAAGAGTTTGAGATGTTTTTGATTGGAGAGATAAAGTTATTCATTGGTCTACAAATTCAACAAATGAAAGAGGGTACCTTTATTACCCAGTCTAAGTATGTCAAAGAGGTATTGAAGACCTTTGGCATGGAGGAAAGCAAACTGGTTGGTACATCGATGGTGACCGGATGTAAATTGACTAAGGAAGATGATTCAGCGCTGGTAAATGAGAAGGAGTATTGGTCAATGATAGGTAAGTTGAACTATGTGGTGCACAACAGACCAGATATCGCTCATGCAGTGGGCATAGTAGCTCATTTTGAGAAAAGTCCAAGAGAATCCCACTTGGTAGCAGTCAAGAGGATTCTTAGATACCTGAAAGGGACAATTGATTATGGATTGTTGTATCCACACAATGGTGATTTTAATCTCAAGGTATTTACCGATGCAAATTGGGGAGGTAATATGGATGACCGAAACAACACAACCGATGGAGAGTTCTTTCTTGGTGGAAGACTAGTCTCATGGACGAGTAAGAAGTAGAGATGTACTTCTCAGTCTATAGCTGAAGTAGAGTATGTGGCAGCATTTATGAATTGCACTCAAGCAATCTGGATGAAACATGTATTGGATGGTTTCAAAGTACCTATATCTAAACTGGTGAGTATATTTTGTGACAACACAAGTGCAATCAATATTTCCAAGAATCCGGTATTGCATGCTAGAACTAAGCACATTGAGCTCAAGTATCATTTCTTGAGAGAGAAGGTTCAAAATCGAGAGGTTGTATTACAACATGTTTCCAATAAGGAGCAACTAGTAGACATATTCACTAAGCCCTTACCAAAGACTACATTTACCTATTTGAGAGGTGAATTAGGGGTTCTGCCCCTTCATGAGGTAAACTAAAGATGTGTGCTCCACATCAGTCAGGTATTAAAGTGACAAATCTTACAAGGTTGATGTGTTGAAGGATGCTATTCCATAGGGGAAGCATCATAAGTGGATATTGGAAGCTTGTGCCTCCACTTTGGCATTATTGTCAAAGGGGGAGAAGATATCTGATGTATGATATGGGAGAAGATATCTGATGATGAAGATATTTTAGTTGCACTGGTCTATGATGTTTTTAGTTGCAATGCTACACTGAGTATTGTCATCAATGCCAAAGGGGGAGATTGTTAGCATATGATGAATGATATGATGATATGATGATAATGTATGTTGTCATTGATGTCAATAAGTACAGGTGAACTGGTATGAAGATTGGAAGAAGTTGTTATTGATGTTCAAGTTGGAGAACCAGTATGAAGAGATGAAGTGAACTAGTGTCAGGGTTTCACTAAGTGTGACTACCGGTTGGTAGTTTCAGCTCTAGGGTTTTTGGCTTGGCAAGCTAGCTTGTGCAATGCAATCAATGACATTCTGTGATGAGTTAGCTAAGAAATAAGGATGAGATCGAGATGCAATGTCAATTTTATGCATGTGAAGGATTTCCTTGAGGATCTTGCATGTGAAGATCGATTGCATTAAATGTCTACCTTGGGAATGAACATTCTTCTTAGCGGTATGAGAAGAAAGTGTGATGGGTTACTAATTTCTATGTGCGGTGAAGAGTGGATGATGCAAAATGACTTGTGATCTATTTGAGAATGTTTCATTCTATGTAATGTGTTTGGATGGTCAGGATTGGACCGCTTGTAATTGTAAACCTAAAATACTTAGGGTTTAGGGTTTATGCTATCGACCTAATTGTTGTCTATAAGGTCGATGATATTTGTTATTGTAAGTGTTGGAAAATATTGTGTTTGTATCAGAGTGATGAGATACTTGCCAAACCAGTGAGTGGAAAACTGCAAAGTGTGATTGCAGAGTATGTGAGTGAAAACCGCAGAGTGTGATTGCAGAGTAGAGGAACTGAAAAGGATCTGCCTTAGCATATAGTGTTGTTATTAGATCAGAGCTTTACCTATTGTCTTCTAACCATTTCAATAGAAGGAAAATACCTTGACTGGGTAGCTTTAACAAGATTATTGCAAAACCTCTAACCAGGTGACTCAAGTTCATTGAGTTCTTTAAATCCTCTAGCAAGGTAACCTTTAACAGGATTTCAACCTTTAACAGGGTATATAGCCATCCCTTAACTGGGTGATCTTTAACAGGATCAGTTCCTAACAAAACCTTATTGTAAAGTCTTTAACCGGACTAGGTTCCTAACAGAGCGATCTTCAAAAGAGTTCAAATACAAGCTTGTGGGTATTCATCCCCATCGTGGTTTTTCCCATTTGGGTTTCCACGTGAAAAATCTGTGTGTCATGAGTTGTGCATTTTTCATGTGATGATTGAGTATTCTTTATTTAGGTGATTATGCATGCAGAGCTAATGGTTATGGTATTACTGATACAACACATGCATATGTATATGGGTGAAGTAGTTATCAAGTGTTGAATGATATTTGAAGTATTCAGCTTTACTAGTTTAGTTGTCTAAAGCATTTCAGTGTTTAACCGATATACCCATGGTTAAGTTCAGTGATGAAGACAATTGGTCGGGATTGTTTTAATATGATAAAGTATTGAGAAGTTTTTGTCTGCACTAATTCACACCCCCCCTCTCAGTACCAGTTAGGGTATTTTTTGTTCATCATTATTCATCATGAAGTTCCTTTTTTTTCTTTGCTTGCCCTAATCTTTAGGTATTTTTTTAATTGTTTAAAGAAACATTTGCATGTAATAGAAAGCCTTGAGGTCATGACTTTATATCATCGAAACTAGGCCAATGTAAAAATCGTTATGAAAAGGAAATCACAAAAGAAGCCTTGTCAATTAAAGTTCTTTTTACAATATAATATAATTTAATTAAAGACTTCTTTTATTATTTAAAAGTTTTAATTAAATTATATTATATTGTAAAAAAGAGTTATTGATTTAAATTTAATATTTTTACTTAATTATTTATTGAAATTTAAATAAGTAAATATTTCAATAAATATTAAAATAAAAATATTATAAGAGAATTAACAATTTTGCCTTAACACTCAAATAAAACAAATTGTTTTATTTTAGAGTGTTAGTAAAATTATTTCAAAAAGTAAAGAATATAGTGAACAACATGCATAATTGTAGAGAAGGGGATATTTTTATCTCAAGCCTATATTTAGCATTAGGATTCATGCAAATTTTATAGAAGAAGACATGTTTTTTCAGGGAGCTATTTTTGGCAATCCATGCAGCAGAGAGTTACACATGCATACCTTTTCAGTTGAGGGGCTATTTTTATCAACAGGGACTATTTTTAGCAGATTTTTACATGTGATTGGCACACTATTTTAGGCAATTTTGCCTAGGGTTTCTTCATGCAAATTTTTGGAGCTTGTCTTCTATATATTCTTCTCTCCTCTTCATTATTCAGGAGTTCTTTTTCTTTCCTCAGCATGACTGTGGACTATTTTAGGCCCTTTCATGCTCTAGGATAATTAGAATTTAATGTTAAAATATCCATGCTAGGTGCAAGTCCTAGATTGTGTTAACTGATTTTAATGATTTGTAGTTGTGAAAACCAGTCGGTTTTCCTTCAGGCAAAGCATTGGGTTCAACCCTTTTAGGAAATACTTATGCATCCCATGTTTTGTTGAATTGTGAGAGATAAAGGGTTATTTGTTAAAGATTTTGTGAGTTAAGCAGTTATAGGTCTCAGAAAGAATATTTGGTGTATCACCTCATAGGATAGGTTTAATTTTAGTATTCATTCTATCCTTTTTCTAAACAGAAATTTATTTGCAGGAGATTCATCATAAAGGAAGTTGGCCTATAATTTGGAGGTCTAATTTCAATATAGGCATACCCATAGGCCTGAAAGTATTCCCATGTTTCACAAGATTGTTGAGCTTCCATCTTAGCATCAAGGTGCAATCCTTCATGACAACAATCATCACACCTTTATTATTATCACCAATAATTTGATTTTCTGAATGATTCAACCTCACAACCTGGGAGTCTTAGGATTTTCTTGAATTTTAGGATCTTGAACTCTTTCTTTTGTACAAGCATTTGCACCTTTCTCTTCATTCTCTAACTTTTCCAGATCAATCTGAACTTGAATTTGGGTCTGCACTTGTTTTCCTTTGTCTGAACTGGCATCCTGATCATCAGAACCATATCCACAAGATTTGATCTATCTTATCATTACCTTCATCAACCGTCACATTAGTACTTTCAACTATCTTTCTCAATATTTTATTATAACACCAGTAGGCCTTACTTCTAGTAGAATAACCAAGAAAAATTCCTTCATCACATATAGCATCAAACTTTCCAAGATCTTCATCTATTTTGATATAGAATTTACTTCCAAAATTTTTAAAATATCTAATAGTAGGGGCATGACCAAACCATAACTCATAAGGAGTCTTACCAGTATCACCTTTGACATTTACCCAGTTAAGAGTGTATACTTCAGTACTCACAGCTTCTCTCCAATACACATGTGGAACATTTCCTTCAATCATCATGGTTCTAGAAGCTTCTTGAATTGTTTTATTCTTTCTCTCTACTACACCATTTTTCCATGGTGTCCTAGGAGCAAATAACTCTCTTAACTCTATGATCTTCACAATATGCATTAAACTCACCAAAAGTGAATTCTCCACCTCTATCAGATCTCAGACACTTCAACTTCAATCCAGTCTTAGTTTCAACCCTAGCTTTGGAAATATTGAACTTATCCAATGCTTCAGACTTCTCCCTTAAGAAGGTAACCCACATCATTCTTGAATAATCATCAATCAACAACATGAAATACCTGTCACCCTGAAATATTCTCACTCTTGAAGGACCACACAGATCAGTGTGTACAATATCCAACAATCCACTAGAATTATACTATTTTATCTTATAAGTAACTCTTGTTTTCTTCCCTAATTGACATTCCTTATATACCAGATTAGAAGGCTTTATTAACTTTGGTAGATCTCTCACTGCTTGAATAGAAATTATCTTAACAATGCAATCAAAATTTACATGACATATTCTTCTATGCCATAACCAAATTTATGAGCAATCAAACAAATTTTACCACCAAAATTCAAGTGAAAGATATTACCTTTAGTCTTTGTACCTGATGCAATCTCAGTTTCAGAGCTACTCAAGATCTCACATTTGCCATTCTTGAATTGCAACTTATATCTCTTATCAACCATCTGACCAACACTCAAAAGATTATGCTTTAAACCTTAAACATACAACACATCATCAGTATTGTGCTTACCATCAAGATAAATAGAACCTCTACCATGGATTACACAAGTTTTTTAATCACCAAATCTTACTATACCACCATCATACTTTTCCAAATTTACAATTTTACTCTTATCACCTATCATATGATGAGAGCAACCACTGTCAATTACCCATTCAACTTTCTCCTCAACTTTAGTAGCCAAATCTTTCTGCTCATTAATGCAGCTTGTAGAATATGTAGTTATAGAATCATCTTCCTTGATAGCAATGAACACAAATTCATCTCCTAAATTTTCCTTATCCGACTCATCATTTGTCACACCTTAATAAACATCATAATAACACTTCATCTGATATTTAGGCTTATATGGCTTAAATGGCTTCTTAGGATTTCTATCTCTTTCTAGACACCTTGATGCAAAATGTCCTATCTTATTACATGAAAAAAATTTAAGAGGTAACTTTTCTTCATACTTACCAGAATCTTTAGGCAATCTCCTAGAAATAAGTACTTCAAACTCCTCAAAACATCTTTCTTCATCTTCCATCTCTTTCATCTCTTCCTTTTTTTATACTCTTGTAGAACTTTCTCCTAGATCATATCTCTACTTCCCAGAAACAATAGCTTTGAATGCAGATTTAGTCTTGGGAAGAGAGTCTCCAAACTCACTTAGCTCAAAAGCAACAAGTTTACCAATCAACATGTCTCTTGTCACATTTGTCACAAACTGGATCTCATCAATAGCAGAAAATTTATGTTTTTAAACAGGAGGCAAGGATCTCAACACTTTAGCAACAATCTCAGATTCTTCTATTGCTCCATCGACACAGTTGATTCCACACAGAAGCTCATTCACTTTCTACATAAAAGAAGTAATGTTCTCATCTTCACTCATCTTCAAGTTCTCATATTTTCCCTTTAAACTCTACAACTTAGAAATCTTCACATGACTATCACCTTCATGCAAGGTCTCCAACTTTATCCATATTTCATGAGCAGTCTCTAAGTCCATCAGATTAGTCTATCAGAATTAGACAAGGCACTCAACAATTCTTCCTTAGCTCTAATATTGAATTCTACTTCCTTTATCTCATCTAGAGTAGTACGACCATTCTGAGGAACATTATATACATTCTCAGTAATCTTCTAGTACTCTTCTCCAATGCATCTCAAATGACATTGCATCCATCTTTTCCAGAGAGTGTAGTTCATTCCATCAAATCTCAGACTATCCTTCTTAAAAGAAAAGGTTGCCATCCTGGATCTCCTCAAGTGATCAAGCTTCTTCTGAAGGATCTAGATCTAATACCAACTGTTGGAAACAATTCAACAAACTAAGAGGGGGGTGAATCAGTTTGCTCAAAAACTTACTGCAACTTAAACCACAAATTAGATTTGATAATTAATAGTTTAAAGCATGAAACAACACCACATCAATAACACACATAACACCAAGATTTTTACGTGGAAAACCCAGTTAATGATTGATGCAATATTCACACATAGAATACGACCTCTTAATTATTATTACATTCATTTATACAAGTCATCAACCCATGAAATATAGGTCAGCTCAATACATGCTACATATTAAAAAAATATAATTACACATGCTATAACAATGCATGTAGAACAAAACAATGTTGGCTAAGACATAGTTTGGACCCAAATCAACACCACAAACATGCAACACCTCTAACAATTATGCCTCGATAATCTGCAACATGCTACAATTACCAAGAATGTCGCATAATAAGAAGAACATCATCGGACAAGGAAAATCTTCAATAACATGCACAACAATCAATGTGGACTGCCAATACGCATAGAACACAATCTAAAAATGTTCACAAGCAATTTTAATTGCACCACAACAACTGCAACAACTCGAATTACTAGAATCATCATCATCTCTTTACCAGAGCTCAAGAACACCATCATAACTGACTGTCAACCTGAAAGATTTGCTTGTGGATTTTCAAATCATAAACCAATCAAACCGAGGACACACATTAATGTCCATAATACATCCCACACATCTGCAACTAAAGATATTACAATTCCAAAGCAATACAGAGCACAAACCAGAATACCAAATAACATGAACAACTGAATATCCAATCATAATATTGGACCTCATAACTCAATCAAAGCATTATGTAGACCATTGAAACTTCTGCTGAATCATATAGAGATAAGTATCTCAAAACCCATTAATCCACATCAACTCTTCTGCAACACATAGACTAAACCAACTCATTCAATCTGACTACAACATTGGAATACATAGGAGAATATGTTGACATCAATAACAACACATCATTCCAACAAACTTCTTAGCAATATCCAACAACTTCTTCAATAGATGATGGACATGATGTTCTCCTTTATTTATTCAACTCCTATTTTTTCTTGTAGGTTTGAAATAATTCACGTTTAAAGTATACCCTTAGGTCTACAACTATGTATGATAAATATTTAATCTATTTGTAAACCCTAAACAACCCAACCACAAGTCTAGATCTACAAAAACCTATACAATAACACCAATGAAGTACTATATCATGCATATAAATAAAATGAAATCATCAAGGCTATACATTCACACACATGATAGTCTTGACTCCATTATTCTCCTCCCCCAAAATCTTGTGAAAATGGTGTATTGTATCTCAACTATTTAGCACTAGCACAAGAGGTCATGAAAGGAATGGAGTGTGGTTGCTTGATGTTGTAAAGCTATGATGCAAGGATAAAGAAAGTGATGATGTATGTCTCTAGAGAAATTTTGGCATTATGAAAGTACTCCAATGATTGTGGATACATAAAAATGGAAAGAGGAAGTCTCCAAGAGAATCAAGGGATTAGATCAAAAGGTTAAAATATGAATGGTCATGATCACATATTTAGAACATAATCAATAGGATTGAGCGGTATGTAAAGATAGAGGGATGAGATCAAGTGGTTGGTAAGAATGAATAAGATTGAAATTTTAGTTGAAATGGAGGGCTAAGATTGAGTGATGGGTAAATTTAGGGAGATGTGTTATCATGTGAAGAGGAGGAGATAGAAAAAGGTAATGAAGAGGAATTAGACACTTGTCACATGCCTACAAATTCAGATTATGATCCATGTGAATAAGTTTGACGAATAGGATTAGTTAAAAGAGGAAAAAGATAATTAATTCATTAAATAAATTAAAATATTTATTTAATTAATAGAAGAAATTATGGTAAAATAATTACATAAATGATAAATATTTATTTAATTAAGTGAGGACAATTTTAGGTGTCTACATTTTGCCCCTTTTTGAGACAATACAATTTATCGCACTGCTTCATAGAAGATTAAAACACAGTGGCTAGGAAAAGGGATAAAGACTAGAAGCATGATGTCCTTGTCATGGGAAAGGATGATGAATAATGGCAGATGAGGCTAGAAGAAAATGAAATAAATGATGATGAATGAAGGGGGTACTGATAAGGAGATGGTAAATTGATGGGCATAAATGAAGTTATAGATTAGATTGGATATGGTTATGGATCTAGGTATATAGAGAGGATTATGGTGATGAGGACTTGTGCTGAATATAGTGCTTTATCATCATTGAGATTATTATTTTGAAAATGGGTATATTTGCACCAAGGTATGGAATGACCAAATTGATGATGTCATCTCTTTGCGTAGACAAAAACATTGCAGAAAATTGATAAAAATCATGATCTATCTTTGGTTATCTAATAACTTATGGATATCCTTAAGTGGTATAGGAACATGATATAAGATAAATCAAATAAAAGATAAGACTTACTTGACCAAATGAGTCAACAACCACTTAGATTTTCTTGCCAAAGTTAAGTGTTCTTGATAGTATGATAATGATGGTGTCTAGTTTCAGGAATGAAGCATTTTGTATAAGACAAGTATCTGGTTTCGATAATACAACAACCTATATAATAAAAATGATAGATCAAAAGGGTAATGTTGGTTTTGGGAATGAAGCCTCTTGTGTAAGATGATAGGTCTAGTTTCAAGGATGTAACAACCTGTGTAAGATAAATGATAGTTGGTAAAGGTGGCTAATGTTGATAAGACAATTGATCGATTATGTTGATGGATATCTTGATAGTTTGTCTATTGATTCATGATTTTTTAAGTTTAGTGTTTTGTGTAATTTTCTAATTGTGTTCGTTCAAAGTGTCGGTGTCTTAACAAGAGACAATTTATTATGGATTTTGAGAGTTTTTTTTTGTTTTTTTTGTATTTTTGATTTCATGAAAGTTGTCCAAATAACTAATTGAGGTATAGGATGTATTTATTTTCCTCCAATGTCTAGCAAGACATAAAGTTTTATGAGAAAATGAATGAATTGATGGGATGTGAATGGATAAGTGAAGGATGCAAGCACCTTATTATGGAATTATAACTTTTTTTATTTTCAAGGACTATCTTGTGATGGGACATTATATTTATCCAAGATAAGAGGTTGGATATAGGTCCATCAAATGGTATGTGGTCCATAGAAAATGAAATGTCAAGAGTTTTATGAAAATGTGTTTTGCATTTTTGTCCTTAGTTTTAATCAAGATCAAGACATGTATTTTGATAAGATGGAGATATGATATAGATAGGATAAGTAAGATCAAAGATGATAATGGATGATGTAAGTAAGAAATGAATAAGATAACAGATATGGATTGAAGGTGTGGATAAGGTGAATCAAATAGGATGCATGATGCTTATGAAGATCCTTAACTCTGTCAAGATCAAAGGTGGAAAAGGGGATATGGATGTAGATAGGGTGAATGAGGGATAATGGAAGATGGGAGATAATGGAAGATATAGTGGATAGGACAATGTAGATGAAACTTGCCCCCAAGTGTAGAGTGCAAGAAGGTAATTGATTGCACATGATCCTTTTTTTCTCTAAGGGGTGAACCCACAATAGTGGGTTGCACTTTTTTGCCAACTTTGGCACTACAATATTCATTTTTCAGAAAAAAAAAACTTCAGATTTTGACACCTATTACAGCTAAACCATAAGGAATTTGTAGATGATGTGAACTAGTGATTGGTGTCATTTTGTGTGTAGATTCTAAAAATATTTTTTTGATAATTTTTGGAATCAATTTTCTTCCATTTTTCTATCTCCCTCAAAAACTAGTATTTTACAAAAAAAACAACATTTTTAAAGAGTGATACTCACTTGGTCAAACATAACTTTTTTTCTATAATAGATATGATCGTGATTCTTTCGAATTTAGTTTTGTAACATCCATATCTAGTGTTTTCAATTGATTTTGTAACATTATCTTTAATATTTCATATTTTATTAAGTTTTGAAGTTGAGTTAATTGTAATTTTGACATATGTCCATTTGGTCATACATAACTTGTTGTATATGTAATGAAAATTATTTTTCTTTTGTTGGAAAGAGGACTTCAATACCTAGTACGTAAACATTTTCAAAATTTTTGGGTGATTTTTACTATTTTTCCATAAGCATTGAACTCAGAGGTTGATGTTCGGTGTGAAACCTATGTTTAGTTAATCTTAAAAAAAAATTAATAAACTCAATACATAATCAAATAATAATCATTAGAAAGATCTCTTCGAGTACTACTTGCATGGATTTTTGTTTGTCAAAATTCATCCATTTGAGCACCCAAATTGAGCTTTGAAGGCCATATTTTTTGTAGAAACCAAGACAGTTTTTGGGAGAGGCTTCTAGGAAGTACTTTTGATAGAACATATGTTCAATAGAAAGGGGATTTGATCGAGCCCCTTTGCAAAATTTTTGTTGTAACTACCACTTTCTATCAAACGTGGCCTTTTTTAACTATCGACGTTTGATAGAAACCCCAGTCAGTTGATTTTATTTTTTTCCAAGCTATGAACGACTCCATATAAATGTAGATGTTTTTTTTCATTTTTTACATCTCAAATTCGAAGATTAATTCACATTTTTTCAAAAGACATTTTTTTAAAGGAAGGAGATGGGAAATAAAAGGATAGGGGTAAATAAGACTACGTGAAAGAATTCACCTGAAATAGAACGAAAATGTCATGAATGAGAATTGACAAGATATCATATGAAAAAAAGAGGTATGCATATCTACAATTTGTAATTCCCCAACCCACTTAAATTAATGAAATTATTAAATATATTAGAAATAGAAGGTTTTTAAAAATAATAAGTAATCTCTCTCTCTCTCCTTCCCTTTTAGTCTTCTTAATTGATTAAATTAAATATTTTTAGTATCTTTCTTTCTCTTTCTCCCTCTCTCCTTTTAGTCTCTCATTTTAAGTCTCTCTCTCTCTCTATATATATATATACTTTTATTCTTATTTGATTAAATCTCTCTCCTTAATCACCTTACTTCTTTTAATCTATCCCCTTAAGAATCTCTCTCTCTCTCTCTCTCTCTCTCTCTCTCTCTCTCTCTCTCTCTCTCTCTCTCCCCCTTAAGACATCATAAAAATTTATACTTGATGCCTTAATACATCTTACAAAATCTTTTGACCCCGTAAGACACCTAGGACCCCTTAGTACATCCTAGGACCTCTTAAGACATCATATGACACCTTAATACAACCTAGGACATCTTTTGACCCTATAAGACATGTAGGACCCATTAATAAATCCTACTATGTATCCTTGAACCCTTTTTGACCCCAATGCTACATATGTTTTTAAATGTTATACATACATGTATAGTTAGATGTTTATTGTTTAAATTTTTTATGATATGTTTAAATTTTATGTATATTATGACACGTAATAGGTCCTACTATGACATAATAGGACCTTTTATGACATAATAGGACCTATTATGACATAATAGGAGTTATTATGACACAATAGGAGTTATTATGACACAATAGGAGTTATTATGACACAATAGGAACTATCATGACATGTAATAGGTCCTATTATGTCATAATAGGTCATATTATCACATAATAGGTCCTATTATGTCATGTAATAGTACCTATTATGTGACACTAGTGTTGTCGTATATAGCTGTGGGAGTAATCCTTTGGCAATCAACATTATCCAAATAAGCAATTAGCCTTTTGGCTTTAATTAATTTTATCTTGCAATTATTTCTTTTATATTATTAAGTGAGCTGACTTAATGTATCACCGCCACCCTTAATGAAGAGTCATCTTGGTTTGAAGGGTGTCGACCTTTGATTAAGAAACATATTCACTAGGGTATATAGTGAGATCGATTCTCCTCTAATTAGCATCGGATATACACAAAAAATCATTGGAAGACAACAACATGGTATCAAAGCTTGCATCATTTCTAGGTTGATCGATAATTTAAACTCCTTGTGATCATATTTGTGGTCTCCTCCCACCTTGTTCTTTCCATGACTAGAGTCAAAGCCATTGTGTGAAGGCACAACAAAAGGTCAATTAAAATGTTGTATTGATGTTGAGTACTGAATCATCTTTGGTGTTGAAGGATGGTAATATAACTTGCATCGGTGATCGGGAGATCATATTGTGCATTCCTATCGTAGCCTTGTATTATTGAATTGAAGCTGCAGTAGCATTGTATCAGCCAATATATTAATAATTAATGACTCAATCAGCCTTGATGCATAGATAAGTAAGGATTGTTGGTGGTCATAAATCTATCTACATCTGCCTTGTCTTGACAGAGAGCCCGATTAGCGATTTTTTTAGTTTTATGTGGCATTGAACATTGTCGATTCTCTATAGCAGCGCATTGCATTTGATTTTTATTTATTGATGCATTTATCTATAGTCGGTAATTATCCTCGATGGAAATTTACAATCATTCATTGAATTTGTGAAGGTTGCGAGCTTTGAGCAATAATCACATGATGCACCGTCAATCATCTCGTTCATTGAGTCTTGCATAGACTAGCACTTGGCAGTGACAATAAAGGATGCGTCTTAGAAGTTCGCAAAGGAAATTGATCTAGCATGTCTAACTTCATTTGTATGCCACCTCTGACCCATGGGTTATGTTTGAATGCGTATGGCATAAGCAGATCGGGAACATTCATCATCGATAGTCTTTGTGTTGGGTATAGTCTTCACCAACTAGCGATATTGTGCAAATTTTGTGGAGAGATTTGTAACTTCTTGAATCGACATCTTATTCAAGCTCTAAGCCTCATTGTCGGCTTCTTCCACTTCATCATGGAATGCATTTCATGTGCTTTACCATCACAGTTGCTTCTTAGTATTGATTCTCTCACTGGACGTGTCGATTGGCAAAATCAAATACCTATGCAATAGTAGATGTACATGGAATAGGGTTCACTAATGAGGTCATGTAGACATAGGCCAAGGGCCAATGCAGTTGGAGTTTGGTAGGATGATCATGAAACTATCTTAGGGAGTCTAGTCATCCCATGAAGTATGTTTGGTGCTTGAGGGTCCAAGGGAGTCTGAAAAACCAACAGAGGAAACCTTGGATGAGGAGGTCAGAAGGTTGATGCAAGTACTTGGAGATTCAGAGGGAGTCTAACAAACCAACAAAGAAAACCTTGGACGAGAAGGTCAGGAGGTTGATACTAGTACTTAAAGCCCTTTCTAAGAGGGAGTCTCAGCATCAGTGATTCCTTGAGATGTACTAAATTTAATGCATTCTTCTCTATGAGAAACAAGTTTGAGGTACAAGCCCTTGTTAATGCATTCTTCTCTGTAATAGAGAAGTTTGAGGTGCAAGCCCTTGTTAATGCATTCTTCTCTGTGAGAGATAATTTTTAGGTACAAGCCCTTGTTAATGCATTCTTCTCTGTGAGAGAGAAGTTTGACGTACAATCCCTTTTTCATGCATTGTTCTCTATGAGAGAGAATTTTGAGGTGAAAGCCCTTGTTCCACCCTCTAGGAGTAGCCAAGGTGGATGTCATGTTGAGAGACTCCATGACAACATCACTTGTGTTTGTTCACCCTCTGGGAGTAGCCATGGTGACTGTCATGATGATATGACGACATCACGTTGAGTGACTCCATGATGGGCACTTGCATTCATATTCATTTCCATACATGGGTATAGCTATGATGGATGTCACCACATTGAGTGCCTCCATGATGAACTTTGTTCCACCCTCTAGGAGTAGCCATGGTGGATTTCATTCCATGACTCAGATATCAAGAAGGATTCCTCCCTAGCTAAGAGGGAGTTTTGTTATATATAGCTATGGGAGTAATCCTTTGGCAACCGCCATTATCTAAATAAGAAATTAGCCTTTCGGCTTTACTTATTTGTATCTTGTGATTATTCCTTTTATATTATTAAGTGAGCCAACTTAATGAATCACCGCCACCCTTAATGAAGATTCATCCTGGTTTGAAGGGTGCCAACCTTTGATTAAGAAGAATCTTTGCTAGCATATATAAGGAGATCAATTATCCTCTAATTAGCATTGAATATACACACAGTAGATTGTTGGAAGAAAACAAAAAATAGGACCTACTACATGACATTACAGGACCTATTATGACATAATAGGACCTATTACATGTCATAATAGGTGCTATTATGTCATGATAGGTCGTATTATGACATAAATAGGTCCTATTATCACATGTAATAGGTCCTATTATCACATGTAATAGGTCCTATTATCACATAATAGGTCCTACTATTTCATAGGACCTATTATGTCATAATATGTCCTATTATGTCATAATACCCCATGTAAGATTACCTATTATGAAATTATACCCCTTAAGACCCCTTAGTATGCCTGATTATCACACAATAGGACTTATTGTGTGATAATAGGATTTATTATGTCATAATAGGCCCTATTATCATATAATAGGTCATATTATGACATAATAGGTTCTATTATGTCATGTAATAGGACCTATATGACATTATACCCCTTAAGACCCCTTAGTACGCCTGATTATAACACAATAAGACCTATTGTGGGATAATACGTCCTATTATGTCATAAGACCCCATGTAAGATGACCTATTATGACATTATACCCCTTAAGACCCCTTAGTATGCCCGATTATCACACAATCGGACTTATTGTGTGATAATAGGGTCCTTGTTATATCATAATAAGACCTATTATGACATAATGGGACATATTATGACATAATATGACCTATATGACATGTAATATAGGTCCTATTATGTGATAGTAGGACCTATTATGACATAATATGTCCTATTATGACATAATATGTCCTATTATCTCATAATAGGCTCTATTATGTCATAATAGGTCTCTCTCTCTCTCTCTCTCTCTCTCTCTCTCTCTCTCTCTCTCTCTCTCTCTCTCTCTCTCTCTCTCTCTCTCCTGCTTAATCACATAATAGGTCCTATTATGTAATGTAATAGGACCTATTATGATTGTTACCAAAATTTTGCACCAGCTAAATTTTGGTGGCTTAAACAGGCCTTACACATTGCAATTGAAGAAAGGTACACAATTTGTTTTTAAATTATTCAATTTTGCACATTATGATTTTAAAGTTGAAGTTATTTCATTATGCGAGTAATTTTCAAGAAATGCCAACAAAAAGATTGTATAGAAATAACTCTTTTATTTACAAGAATGTGTAAAGTTTCCCACACAAGCCATGGGAATAGCCAACTAAGCTATAGGCATACATTCTCCTACATCTATGTAGACAAACTATATAAATAGAAGAAAGAATGAGATGATAGAAGGGTGATCCGTAATTTCTTGGAATGACAATCCTGAGCTTGAAGAAGTTGTCGATATTTATCTACTCATCCATTTTCAGCTCCTTCCGCTCCTAATCCATCAGTACCTGCAAGATATTTGAAAAAATGATGATTGGAGAAATGAGGATAACCATACTATTATGCTCAAACTCAACAAAATATACAGTGTATCTACATAGAGATACCAAAATATATGTCTACAGCTATCAAGATATCAGATTCAAGAGAAAAGAGAATCAATGCATAAATAAGATGCTATGAGATAACAACAAGTATCATATTTTATCTAATGTGTTTGTTTCATGTGCATATACAGGTACAAATATATAGTGCATTACTATTTTATCATTTGAGCATGTGGTGTAAAATGCAGCTCCGACATGCTAATATGTCAGTCTACCTTCATAAAATAGGGACCCATTATCCATAACAATGAAACTTTTAGGATCATTGTCATGACTGATGTCCCTATGTCTATTGGAACTATACTGACATACTAAACTACTAGATGACCCTAATGGATTCATAGTCATACAGATTATAATACATAAGGTCAGTCATATACAATCCTGATATGGCAATAGTAAAGAATCTCCAAACAAATATGCCAATGAGTAATAGAGATCATTATTATGAGTGATAGTGTAGCCATCCATAAAAAATGAATGCATATCACAAACACAGTCAACCAAATGATTGATACTATGATATAATGTAGAGAAGAGAGCATCCAAGGCATATTTGAGCTACAACAAACTTATAGAGCAGTGACAATAAGAGAAGTCATTTATAGAAATCAGTCCACATGATTGCTAGAAAAGAAACAATGTATTACAAAACTCCAGAAGAGAAGCCTTAACATTATCCAAGAAACACAGATGGAATTGAGCCAATAACATTGTAAGAGGATAATATTATCCATCAAGGAGCAACCCTTAATAGTAGCATAAAGAATAGTGACATGTAAAAACATTCAGGATATAAATTAAAGTGTAGGTCTAGATTCATTAGACCAGACCAAGCACATAAATGCCTATATGCTCTGAATAGTCATACTCCATTAATACAATCCCAAAAAAGAAGATAGTCCTTTGAAGTGGCATCCATATATATGAAAATACTGAACCACAATTCTTTGTCAACACAGTGACAAGGCATTGAATAGAGCTTGCATTCATGAAAGAGAGCTACATTGAGAAAATTTAGGATAGTGGTGGCTCATGGTATTGACAACATAGAAGCAAAGAAGGTCATAATATATCCAAAGGGATTGTGATACAAAAGCTCTTATAAGGACAAAGGTCTTCAAAAGTATTATTGTTATTTATGCAAGAGAGAGTCAAAACCTGTTAAAACAGTACATGAGTTGCACTCTAGTAGACAGTTGTGAATAGTGTTATGTCTTTAGGACTAAATCAAACTCAAGCATTATCTTGATGGTCAATAAGGATACTGTTGGCATTATACACTCAAAGGATAATAGTTGATGTTGTCATTGATGTCAACCAGCTGGTAATATGGTTCACAGGTTACACTGAAAACAGACATCATCTACCGGCACCAGCAGACACTACAAGTTTATTCACACTAGCATCCAGTCTACACCGACAATAGATCACACCAACACTCTAAACTGACATGGAAATAATATTGTTTTGTATTATTATATTGTATAGCCAACATGATGTATTATAAAGACTCATATATGCATGAGATCTTGTAGGTCATTTTGTAAGAAAGTAAGGATATGTAATTAGGTAGTGAATGTAAACAGTATATGAGAGTGAATAACTGTATATGCATTATGATGTAGTTATTTTATGGGTGAATGTATCTAACAGAGCTTAAACCGGTACTGAATCCAGCATTGCAGATGCTATTTTGAGTAGTACATTGTCATTAGATTTAATCATCCAATTTTGTAGTCAATGGGACTCCTTTTTGTGATTGAGCATTGAGCTCTAGGTTGTTGGCCTTCCTGCATGTGTAGGCCCCTATTGTATAAGTAATATTTATTCATATTGGCTAGTGAGTAAATATTGTGGGTCACAAATCCCATCGTGGTTTTTCCCCTATTGGGTTTACTCGCCAAAAATATTTGTGTTATGGTGTGCATTGATGGTTATACTTTGGTTTTTCTTTACTACATTATTATTTGCTTACCGATATATTAATCTGGGTTATAAAGTTGCAAACAACTTTAAATCTTACACAAACCGGTTAGACACTGATTCACCCCCTCCTCTCAGTGTCTTTAGGACTGATCAAGTATCTAACAATTTGTATTAGAGCCTAGTCCTCTATTTGCAGAAGCCTAACAACTTGAGGAAGATTCTGAAACCGGTACTAATGGAAAGTTTGAGAAAATAGTTGGAAGGAGCTCTTGAATATTTTGATGGAGAAAAGTTGAAGAATATCAAACTAGAAGATGAACTCAGAACTGCTTGGGAATTCATCAAAGCACTTCAAGATAACCTGGTATAGAAAAGAATAAGAGAAAAGAATTACATGTGCAATTGCAAAATCAAGATGATGAAGAAAAGGAAACTCTTAGAGATATTGTAGAGAAATTGAGACAAGAGAATAGTAACATGAAGAATGAGATGCAAGATTTAACCATGAGACTATGCAAGGATATTGAAGATAGAAAGAAGAATGAAGAAGATTTGGCCAAAAGACTTAATGAAAGATCAGATGAATCTCAAAGGCTTAGTTATGAAAATGATATGCTTAAAATAGATTTGATTCACATGCAACATGACAAAGAGGAACTTATGAGACAAGTTAGCACTTTGGAAAGAGAGTTGGTCACTACAAATGAATACAAAGACAAATTCAAGAAGAGTTCAGAAAATCTTGATGGTATGCTGAAAAGTCAGAAACCTGATGGAGAAACAATTGGACTTGGATTTGAACATGGAGAAAGTTTCAGGACTACAAACAATCATGATCAGAACAAATTGGTAAGGCAAACTAATTATTATACATTCAATGGAAAATGTTTTAATTGCAACAAATTTGGTCATAGAGAAAATCAGTGCAGATTTAGGAATAATTAGAATACAAACTTACCCACTAGTCAATGTTCCAAATGCAATAAAAATGGTCATAACTCAGATAATTGCATAATGATTGTGAAATGCTATGTTTGTGGTAGATTTGGACATTTATCTAATCAATGCAGAACTCAAACTGGTCAAGGTTATGGAAAAGCTATTCGGAGGAACAATGTAACTTGTTATGCATGTAACAAGATTGGGCATATTGCAAAATTTTGTAGAAGCAAGACTATACCGGCGAACAACAAAGGATCAAATAAAAAAGGCAAAGAAAAGGTGACTGAAATCAAACATTTATTTTCTAAACAATGGATTAGGAAGAGAGATCAGAGAATTGACGAATCTATCTCTGCACTAGCAGAACAAAGCAATTCTGCACTGGCAGGAGATTCTTCATCTAACTAAGGAACAATCCTTAGGGGTAAGGCATCTAATTGAAAATCATGCATTTACCCTCAGTTGATGGTAAGAAGTTATAATTCTTCTTTATCGACAGATATGTGGAGTTTTCACTTCACCGACGAAGCATTTATTGCAGTTGTTAGTTAATTTTTTGGTTATAAAGGCACGGTAACTTCTCATTTCAACTCACCAAGCATTCAAGCATTCGAAGAGAGTGAAATTGAGAAAAGGCATTCTAAAGGTGAAGCAACAAAGGTATTTTAGAGCATTCAAGGATTTCTTAGTTAAAAGGTATTTATCTTTCACAATGGCATCTTCATCTTCTTTTCCTAAATTTGTAGAAAACCCTACCATTGTGGAGAACATAAAATGACCTAGACCCATTTTCAAAATCATTCCTAAGATAGAAAAAATGGATGACTCCATTGGTGCATTTTCTAGAATCCTGAAGGGAGTTGCATTTGTTGAAGACCCTAGGGCATACATACATTACTACATTGAAATTTTAGGGTCTGAAGATTGATGAACATGTACATGAATGTTATCATTGACAAGAATGGGGTAGTGAAACTAGAACACAAGGTAGTTGAGGATTTAGGTTTCATTGATATCCTCCATATGATAGAATTCTTAGATGAAACCGTCTGCTATGTTCTTAGTAGGGTTCATGGTGAATTTATGTGGTTAGAATCAGTTTTTAAGATCACTAAGGAAGCTATAAGGGCTATTACTGGTTTACCCTCCATCGGCAGTAGGCCTGACAAGAAGAAGAAAATCCCAAAAAAAGAGGTTATGAGCTTAACTGGAGCTACATTTGACAACAAATCACTTAGGGTTAATGATATAAAAGATGACAATGTTAAATTTGCAAATATGGTCATTGGTTATAAAGTTTCTCATACTAATAGGTTGAATTTTGTATCTAGTTCCTGCATTCATAGTGCTCATGAGATGATCTTGAATAATACTAAAATTGACATTTGTGAATGGTTAAAGGATGAACTGTTAGAGAATTTGCACAAAATCAAAGGTGATAAGAAAGGAACCTTCAAATTTGGAAGTCTGAGTATGTGTTTAATGCTTTACTTCTCAAAAGAGATTCCCAGTATTGGTCATAAGGATTTGGCCTATGATATTTCTATTGGAAAACAAATAAAAGAGGGAATTACCGGCATGGGATCTGATAGTGACAAACTAGAAAAAGAGTATTTCAATAATTTCCAAGCTAAAATGAGACAAAGGGAAAGGATTCCCTGAAGTATTGTGGATAAATATGATAAACATATATGTTTTGTAGTGAAAAGAGATGAAATTTGGATGGAGGCAGTTAGACCCAAAACTATTTGGATTACTGAAATGGGATACAAGGTGGACTCACACATCTTGGATTCATATGCTAAAATACTCCTAGATTCTCCACCGGAACCAACAGAGGAAATATTTGGTAATGTTGAAACTATTGAAAGTGGTGTTGCTATGATGAAGCAGAGGAAGAAAAGAGATAAATTTATGAAAGATGCATCCAAGATGGTAAAGGATGTTACAAAAGGATTGATGAATCTTAGCGGTATTGCTGCTAGTGTGAAAGAAAGTCAATCAGAGCAGAAACCAGTAGTTCACATTTCCCTTGTGGCTACTACATCTGATTATGACACTGATCAGGTAGCTAAATTCAAGAGAGTGGACAGGAAGAAAAGAAAACCCTCACTGACACTTGCTCCATCTCCCAAGAAGTCAAGGACACAAAGAAAGAAACAATAGGCTATAAGAGAGCCCAATGGTCCAAAGAAGAAAGTGACTCCAAAGAAGAAATCTGAACCTAAGGCACCCAATACTCTTTCATCGGAAGAGTTGATCAATGAAATCACCCAAGATGGTAACCTTGGTAATGTGGATAAATTTTATCATTCTTTCAATGATTTAGATAAGGAAACCATAGAATAAAGTATTATTTTGTATCTAGACATATACAATAAAGTTCTTATTGAAGTTGTAGATGTTTTGCCAAATGATTTATAATTAAGATTAGAGGCTAAGAGAATGTGTGTCATGGAGCTTGACAAGAAATTAAAGGTAGAAGCTCTATTAGATGTGCATCTTGTTAATTCAAATTAGGAAACTGATGATCTAATATCTAAAGCAAATAGAACAGTTTTTGTGAGTGGTCACTGGAAAGTTAGTCTTATGGCTAGCAAAGTGAAAGAAATAGCAGATGAAACAACAGATAAGTGGGACATACTTCTTGTTGAGAGAGAGAAGAAAGAAGAGAACGATAGATAGAAAATGGATAAGTCTTTTGCTAAGGTATATCAGAAAGTTGATAAAGGTAAAGGGAAAATTGGAAGTGTACTTGATATCATGGTCAAGGATAACCTTCCTCCACTAGCACAGGACAACCCACCAATAATCTCAGAGGCACCAGCACAAATAGATAGTCAGCTTGAAGAAGAGAAGGTAACAAAAGATGACACTAATTCAGAGTCTGACATTATTTTTACTATGAATATGGACACTCAGGACTTTAATATTGTGTTGGATAAGGAAACTACAGAGGTAAAGAAAGATGAAACTATAAATGTTGATGTCTTTGAGTCACCGGTCAACACTTTTGAGTCTCAACAGAATATTGAGATACCAGCTGAAGTTAAGAAAATAGAAACCATTCCTGATGATACTAAGCTTAATATTGAAATACCAGAAGAGGTAGAAGCAGTAGCAGAAAAGGGACATGAACAAAGTATATCTAAATCGGCAGTCAGCAAGACAGATATTAAGGATGATGGCAAGAATGAAAATAAGGTTGAAAAAAAAGTGAGAATAAGGAAGAAACAATGAATAAAGAAGAGGTTAATGATGGAAGCAAGATAGCAGAAGTGGTCAAGGTTAATGTGCAGACATCCAGAGAAGATAAGAAACCAACTGCAGAACCTAGCACTTCCACCATGGATTATAGACCAACAAATGTTACAGATGTACTTTTAGATTGAATAAAGAAGATCACAGAATGTAATGCCTTGACATTTAAGTCTATTGATGATACTTTACCAATTTTTCAGATGATTGCACTGGCATGTAAAGTTGATCACATTGTTGGGTCTGTGAGTAAATTGGACACATTGTCAAAATTCATTTCTTCTAATATTCAAACTATGGATAAAATAAATGAAGAGATCATTAAGGAAAGAGTGAATAAGGAGAAAGATGAATTGTTTGACAAGACAATTAAGGAATGTACTGATCAAATTGATTCTTTGTTACCAGCACTAAATTCCACCATTTTGGAATACAAAGAGTTATATAGGGAAGCATGTAAGCCTCACCATCTAACTGAGGATATTGATGAGGAAATAAGGAAGACACAAAAGGAAATTGATGATATAGCTAATAATATGATAGGTTCTTTGGAACTTACTTCATTTTTGGATCAGGAAATGGTAATCTATGAAGAGAAGATTGAGAAATTGGAAAGGGAGAAAGCAAGGTTGAGAACGAAAACTCGGGAGTTGAAGAACAAACTTGGTCCTAGATTAGACAACTTATTAACACACTAGAATGAGTTGTCTAAGGCATCTATTCAAGACAATAGATCACCAAAACAACAAATGCATTATCTCACTGGTATGATCCGATAATGTAAGACCACAATTTCTGACTGTACAAATTTTTTGTGAAGCCTTAACTTGGTTTTGGCAGATATTTTTCAGATTGTACATAACCGGTTATAGGTTTCTAGGTAAATTTTCAATTCTTTGATTATTTTGACATCATTTGTCATTGATGTCAAAGGGGGAGTAGTGGTGTATGAGAAAAATGTACAGAAGGAGATCATTTGTTCAGGGGGAGCAAACTCAGTTTTTGGATTTTTATCATTAGTGTTGCCATCAATGGCAAAGGGGGAGATTGTTGGCATTATACACTCAAAGGAGAATAGTTGATGTTGTCATTGATGACAACCAACTAGCAATATGGTTCACAGGTTACACTGGCAACAAACATCATCTACCAGCACTGATAGGCACTACAAGTTTATTCACAATGGCATCCAGTCTACACCAATAGTAGATCACATCATCACTCTAAGCTGACATGGAAATAATATTGTTTTGTATTATTATTTTGTATAGCCAATATAATGTATTGTAAAGACTCATATATGTATGAGATCTTGTAGGTCATTTTGTAAGAAAGTAAGGATATGTAATTAGGTAATGAATGTAAATGGTATATGAGAGAGAATAACTGTATATGCATTATGATGTAGTTATTTTATGAGAGAATATGAGCAGAGCAGAGCAGAGCAAGGTTTATGGTAGAGGTACCTGATAGAGCTTAAACCGATACTAAATCCATCATTGTAGATGCAATTTTGAGTAGTACATTGTCATTGGATTTAATCATCCAATTTTGTAGTTAGTGGGACTCCTTTTTGTGATTGAGTAGTGAGCTCTAGGCTGTTGGCCTTCCTGCATGTGCAGGCCCCTATTGTATAAGTAAAATTTATTCATATTGGCCAATGAGTAAATATTGTGAATCACAAATCCCACCAGGGTTTTTCCCCTACCGGGTTTCCTCGCCAAAAATATATGTTTTATGGTGTGCATTGATGGTTATACTTTGGTTTTTCTTTACTGCATTATTATTTTCTTACCGGTATATTAATTTGGGTTATAAAGTTGCAAATAAGTTTAAATCTTACACAAACTGGTTAGACACTGATTCACCCCCCCCTCTCAGTGTCTTCGGGACTGATCAAGTATCTAAAAGATACAGCCATTCATGAAAACATCAAGTCAAATCAACATCAAAAGCTACATCAAAATCCTAATACTAGTCTCAAAGTCATTGAGGGTAGAGCTTTATTTTAATGAATACAATGAAGACGTATGAGCATGATTGTCATAGTTACAGGAAGTAGTATACAATCAAGGGACAATTTCCAATGTTACTTATAAGGGAAGTTCATGAATATATAACATTCAACGGTATTAAGAAGCCCTATTAAGCCCTCAAAAGGATAGTGCATTAGCAGTGAGCCTAAAATATTTAACGTAGTATTTTTAATCAATGAATCCCTTTAAAATCAGAAAATAGATTCATCCCCAAATATTGCACTGAGACAAAAATTCAATCACACCATGGACACAATGGACAAAATAAACAATGATCCAATTAGAAAGTGAAAACAATCCACAATCATATCAATGAACAACTATAGTACCAAAGATTAATATGAACATTCTTATTCATCAATAACAGTCATAAGAACAAGGTCATGATAGAGTCAGTGAACTATTTTACTATTAGTTGTAGAGATATAAGAATAGTTTTGCAAAGTGCAGTCACAACTCTCATACATCATCCATGGGCCATAATAGCAATCTCACAATTTAAAAAAAAAAAATTATAACTAGAGCAACATGCATGGATTACAGAGAACCAGTAAGGTTAATTACAAAAGCTCATATGCATATTAAAAATATGACTTAACACAGCCATCAAGACCACTTTCCACAAGGGATTGAAGATTTCCAAGGATGTTCATAGCAATCCAGTGATATGTAAAAAGATATTCAAAAGGATAGAGGTCCTAAGTAATAGCATCACAATTATTTCTTAGACAATGAAGGTAGTCCTAGCAGACTGTGCATTAATAGGGAGCTCAGAAACATAGATCACAGTCACTTTCAAAAGGTGGAAGTCTAAAAGTGAACTCATAACCTTTGGAAAGCTAAAGCACTGTGACCAATGCATACAACAGTTTGTAAGAAGAATAGTCTCAAAAATAAGGAAAGGTCACATTACATATAGCCAAAAGGACAATCAAAGATCATCCATATTGAGCATATAGAGTTTAGAGAACAAACAACAGACAAAGGTTATTTACAAGAAGGTTTATTTCCAAACTATGGGGTATAACAACATATAGATACAATGAGAAAGAGGTATACACAGGGAAGTACATTCACAATCAAAATGATAGATGAATGGGGTTTTAACAATATAAAGGATCTAACATGCATGGTACATAATTCAAGCAACAGTCATCCATGGGTGTGGTTCTCAATCAAGGTGATAGTCCATGCTTTCAATTTGAAAGCCATTACCCCAAAGTTAGCCACAAGGTATAAAGAAAAAGTTGCAGCTTTAAGACTCAAGAAAACAATGATCAAATTACACTCACAACACATGTAATAAAATGTGAGATTCGTCTCATATAAAGTTATGGAGAGGATGATAACAATAGTTCCAACCCATATTTGCAGCATAAACACAATCAGATTCATCAGCTCATAGCCCTTTGTCTAAAGTGCCCCAATGAAAAAAGATCAATCCAAAGAAACAACAATAAATGACAGTGATCAATACATATAGAGCAGTTGTTCAATATATTGTTAAAATCCATTCAAGAGAAAAAGACAAAGCACAGTTACAACAGTAAAAAAAAAATAGAGATATCCATCAAATACAATGATAAGCCACATGTATGATTGAATACCTTCAGGGGGGAATGTCTTGAAGATAGGGATATGAAGAAGATTTTGACAGTACAAAGTGTGAATATACAGTTAATAATATTAAGAGAAAACCTGTACACCAATAACAAAGTTATCAAGACTAAAGGCAGTGTTTCATATAGTAGTATAAAGCATCTTTTACAGTCCTATCAAATAAGATGAGTGTTTTGGTGGTGAGGCTTATTCAAGACCATCAGCTAAAAGATAAAAAAGGCAATATATAAAGCCAAGTTTAAGATCAAAGCACAAAAAAATCATGATCACTAAAATATAGTAGCAAGTACAGTCATTATGATGCTCACTATTCACTATCAAAAGCTTAAGAAGGTATTCACTATCAAACAAAGATTCCCAATATTGTTATATCATAGCCTCATAACAATTTCAGAATAATGGCAGCCTCACAAGGATATGAAGTAAAACCAAGAGAAAACGGTCCATAAGAAGAATCCAGTGACAGTAGGCGATCAAAACCCTAGTGTAAAGGATTTTAACCTTATAGATGTATCAATCAAGATAGTAAAGAAATGGAAGGCACAAATATTACTACAGTTCCATTATGAGCTTATAAGGACAATGAGTACAATGAAAAAGAACAGTCCCTGCTAGCAAGAACAAATCATTTGGGTTTCACAAAGTTATAACTCCTAGAACAATGAATAAAATAAAAAATAAAAAATAATACTAGCATCAAAGGATAGTTGACTATCAAAACACAAAGACATCATAGTCGAGAACACAATAAAAGATTAATGTATTCTTTGTGGCACATTTCATAGCTATTAATGATCACAAAATTAACAAAAACCTTTAAATATGGTCATCAAAGTAGCAGTATGAGCATGAAGGAAAGAATCTAAACTAAAAAAACGCTTAAAAACCATGGTGATACCAATAGTAGCGCTTTATCAAGCCCTCTCTATGCATGTTAAAAAAATAGCAGAATATAGGGATAAAAGCATGAGAAGGAAGAGATCGAGCACATACTTGATCAATATTGCCAAAAAATCCAAACGCAAGTCCCAGTTCAAGCATGCGTAAGCCCTGATATGAAGCAGAAAAGCTCTAGTTTGTGCATGGTGGCCTCAGAGAAGACAAAACAATGAAAAGAATGAGATATCTTAGGGTTTTCCTTTTCTTTTCAACTCATTCTTTGATTCAAGTTTCCCATAAGTTTTTGATTTATTTTCTAAATAAATCACTTCCTATTATTGACTTCATGGTCATGACTTTTAGTCATTCGGCCTAACATATTCTAACCTTCATGCAAAGCCAAAAGCTTTATTTATTTACTTTTAATCATTTATTATATTTAATACATCCTTATTAAGATTTGTTTTATTATAAATCTAATAAAGATATATTAAATTATAAAAAGTAAATAAATAGGAGAAAATAAATAATTTTATCCTAGCAATTAATAAAACAATAATTATTTGTTAAAGTAAAATTATTTTGGAAAGGGAGAAAGCAAAATATATTGTGATCATGCAGAAAATCAGAAGAGGGAAGGATGCTTTTACAACTATTTTTAGCAGCTCCAGTACTTCATGCAACTTTTTCAAGGGGAGAGGGAGCTATTTTTGATAGATTGGCAATCAGAGTAACATTTGCATGCAATTTTAGTTGACGCGGCTATTTTTATCATCAGAGTGTGATTTTTACAGATTTTTGCATGTGTTTTATATGCTAGTTTGGGCAAATTCACCCAAGAGTTTTTCTCATGCAACTTTTTCAGTTCAAGGCTTCTTCATTCAATTTTCCTAATGCTATCTTTAGCTCCCTATCTTTAGGAGCTTGTATTCTATATATTCATCTTCTCTCTTCATTATTGGGGAGTGCTTTTCCTTTCCTCAACATGATTTTGGACTGATTTTAGGCCCTTTCATGCTAAAGGCTGACACTGTAGCTCAACATTATTTGAGTTTTGTAACAACAAATTCCTTATTTTTTTCAGTAATATAGCAACAAATTTCCTTCTTGGTACTTCTTGTATTATCTGGTAAATGAATGATTTGATGATTTCCTGTGATTTGTATCCTCTAATTTGTCTCATTCAGTCAATTTGTGGTGCAAAGAGATACATGTTAGTTGCAGGTTCTAGTTTGTGTTAGTTGATTTTAATTTCTTGAAGTTGTGAAAACCTATTGTTTTCCTTCATGCATGCATTAAATTCATCCCTTTCTAGGAAATGTTCAATTGAGTTGTGAGATTCAGGGTTATTTGTTGGAAAGTTTTTTTGTGAGTTTCATGGTTACATATTTCATATAGAAAATTATTTGGTGCATCACTCCACTAGGATAGATTTTCATTTACATGCAATCATTCTATCCCTTTTCATATCAAAAGAATTTGCAGCAGATTCATCAGATAGGAAGCTGGCCTGGTCTTCGGAGATTCATCTTCAACTTGAGCAACCCACTGGCTTGAAGGTGTTTCCATGTTTTACAGGATTTCTTGGTTTCGTACTTAGCGGGATGGGTGCAATCCTTCATGACAATAGTTTTTGGCATGCCCAATGGGACACTTTGAACTATTTCAGTTCAAAGCTTTTGCACACAATTTTGATTTTTAGTGTGAAAATTAGAAATTCCATCCTTTGGAGGCAAGTTCTACCCACACCTGGTGAATCTGAGTTACAAATCTAGTGGTTTCAATGCACAAATTGCTGGTATGTTTCAAAAAAAATCTTTAATTCTGAATTCCCAGCTATTTATATGAGAAAATATGTCTGATTTTCAGGGACAGTATCAATACCCACCCCCATATTATGAGGATTTTGTCTATAAAGCTTCTTATCAGCAATTCTCAAGTAGCTACAAGGTTGGTTTTAATCCAAATTCCCAGATTACATCCAATAATTAGCAAGTTTATCCTTCTTACCAGCCACCCACTGCAACTCAGTCTTCTTGGTAGCCCAACCCATCCTATAGCCTGCCTCAAGAAGGTCTTTTTGGTCCAAATCAGTATGCTTCATAGCTTAATGAGATAAAAGGCACATTACAAAGTTTTGCCAATGAATGACAAAGAACAACAATCAACCCAAAGTATGTTGCAAGTTGTAGAACAAAAAAAGGAGGAGATCAAGAGGCAAGAAGAGATTAATTAACAACAAGATGAGTGGGATCATCAAGCCTACCTCCATGAACATGAAGAGTTAGATCTTCAAGCCCAATTTTATGAGAAAAGATTGGAGGAACAGGGTAAGAAGTTGACAAATCTTTTTGCAAATTAGTTGGCATCTCAAATAGGATAATTTGAAGATGATCTCAAGCAATAGATTGTTGCAAAGGAGACTGATATGAAGTTATTGCTTGCTAAGCAAGATGTTTCTGCGATCAAAATACCAAGCTTTAAACAAGGTGATTCTCCTAAATCTCCCAAGTTCAAAATTCCAAGTTTCATGAGCTTTCCTTCTTTTTGAGAGAAACATGTTGAAGAGAAGCCCATTAATCAAGATAACTTACTACTCTGGGAGAAGATTAGAAATCTGAATCCTTTGCATTTAGCTATAAGGTGTTACCAATTGCAGCAACAAAAGATTGAACAAGAGAAGACCTCTCAAGATGGATCTTCCATTGCTTTTGGCAATGATCCTCTTCTTTTTGTTGTAAATGGTTCAAACATAGCAGTAGTTTTAGAGCAACAAGAACATGGAGCATTGGACTATGTCGAAGAGCAAGAGGTTATAGATGATGAACAACTTGTTCAAGATCTAGAAAAGGTTGATAGTTATCTACTCCTAATTGATTTGTTTGATGAGCTACCATTTTTGGTGGAAGATGGAGTTAAAGAATCTAATAATACAACCATAACAACTTCAGGACAAGAAGAAGAAGTTCAAAGCATTAATGTTTTGATCATCCAAGAAAGTTGCAACAAAGTACAAGAAAGTCGTCTCCCAGAGCAAAATGAAAAAAGTGATGAAGAAGACTCATTTTGGGATGATCTGGAGGTATTTGTTTCAGATTTAGACGTTAAGCAATCATCATCTGAGAGAATTCAGTTGGAACAACAAGGTATTGTTGAGATTCCTTTGTTAATTACTAATAATCAAGATAACATGTATGAACTGACAAAGTTAGCAAGTTGTGATCAGCAAGAGCATGGATACGACATTGACAAGTTGCAGATCCATGAGAAAGCAGATATAGACAACATGGTTAAGAAAGAGCTACAGGTTGGCATGGATACAAACTTGTTTCAAATAGAGCAAGAAAATAAGAAAAACTCAGATATCCAGGGTATGAATGCTGAAAACAATTAGGAAAGTGCAGTAAACAATACTCAGCATAGTGAAATTGACCAAGAGGTGAGTATTTTCTCAAGAATCATTGAAGATTTTTTTTCTAATCTTCTTGATAACTTGATACCTTTGTGAAGAATTTTTTTTGATCAACATACTCAGGTAGAGGAAATAGTTATGGTTCAAGAGACAGTTGATAGAGTAGAAACCAACAAGGAGAGCCCAAGCTTCGTTCACACAAGGGGTTGTCCTATAAGATATCTTTCCTGATTGGAGGCCAAAAAGA
Source organism: Cryptomeria japonica (assembly GCF_030272615.1). Taxonomy (NCBI): domain Eukaryota; kingdom Viridiplantae; phylum Streptophyta; class Pinopsida; order Cupressales; family Cupressaceae; genus Cryptomeria; species Cryptomeria japonica. The sequence continues at coordinate 444,716,033 of NC_081414.1, read as the reverse complement.
CAACACAAGATGAGCTTATGCCTAAAAATGAAGCTTAAGTATAAGGTTATCATCTTACCTATACCCTCACAGATAGCAGTATATATGAGCAAACAAAAGAAGTAGGCTGTGTTATTTTCATACTTGCAGCAATCTTACAACATTATGTGAGTCACCTCTTTATAATACATCTCTTCTCAGCTGCTCATAAGCTTCTGAAACATCCTAAGTTGGGAAGAAAAGGATGTTATTTCTCAAAACCAGTGAATGGTTTTGTATGACCAAGGTTTACTCTTGGTTAGGGTTGATAGTTTTGATACTTAATGTTAAGCATAGATGCCAAGATAATAAGATGAGAGGGGGGGGGGGGTGAATCATACAAACTTAATCTTCCATAAAAACAATAGATTCAACCTCGGTAACATATACTTCAGTAATATATCCAAAATTGCTAAACATGTAAACTCAAAAGCATATAAACATCATAAAACTCATAACACCAGATTTAACGTGGAAACCCAAATAGGGAAAAATCATTGTGGGATTTCGGACCCACTAAGAAATATACTCTTCTAGAGTATGCTCGGTTAAAAGAAAATCCTATTAAAGATTACAAACACATTGCTAGATGTGACCCGGTTAAGGGATTTCCCTCAGATCTATTAGGATCTTCACCTTGTTAGAAGTGACCTTGTTAAAGGATTTCAAACACTCAATCAGAATGTCATCTTGCTAGAGGATTTTACAAATAATACTGTTAAGTCCACACGGTTAAGAGATTTTCTATTACTTCACAAAATAACAGTAATAAAAATCTATCTGCAACTTCACATCTAAAATGCTAAAGCATATTATTATTTGCTCAATACAATAGGACTTATCTTGTCCATCTACTGGGCTCTATACTCTGTTATTCAAACAGGTCTTTAAGCTTCTGTGCTCGGTAATCACTATGTAGCATCCCTGTGCATACACTTGCTCACATACATTGTTTATCAATAGTTCCTTATTTATAAACAATTTTCCAATCACTTAATCTCCTTGATCACATTTCCCATGATCAATCATAGCCATCAGATCTTCAAACTTTGACCAGGTTCAATGTATCCTTCGATCTAAAAATGTTTTACCCCGCCTTGGAACTTGCATATATTTCTTGGAACTTGTGCTAGGGTAATGCAGTTCAATCGAAGCTGTAGATCTTCTTGTCGGATTTCCTTTACCATAGATTCTTTAACAAACTTCATGCACGGCATACCAATCATTTAATCAATTCCAGCTCATCAACTTCCTTCATTAAATAATGCTTTTATTCATTCAATGCATTCTGTTACTACTCGGTTGCAACTTGGTAAATACTAAACTTCACTCGGTTGACATTTTGCCTTCATTAACCGATAGCGATAACCTTAGGGTTTATTGACTAGGTTCCTTAGGGTTTACCGGCTAGGTTCTTTGCTCGGTAACATAGTATAGTATTAACCTTACAATCAATCAACATATGTAGGATATCAAAACAATCTAAACATCATGATCTCATCATTGTCTAACTTGGTAATAGTTGCTCGTTGAATAACTTATTCCTCCCCTTATTCATCACATTCTTTCTGTGTCTTTTACCGACATCTTTATACTCATGAAATCATACTTCTTAAGATATGGCAACATCATACTAAATTAGAAAATCAATTTCTTGACATTAATGACAAAATAATAATATTAAGACAGTAAACATCCTTAATCAGTTATATCCATAATCATCAACAACCTTCTCAATATCCTTATTGAAATGCCAACAATCTCTCCTTGTCTGTTATAATGCCAACAATCTCCCCCTTTGGCATTTATGGCAAAACCAATTGATTTGACCTAATTGACTCGGATTGCTGTGATATTCTGAAATGCTGAAATGCTCTCCCTCTGCCATTAGTCTTCTCCCCTATACATTAGTCTTCTCCTCTTTTCTTCAGTCTTCTCCCCCTTTGACAAAAATGCCAAAAAGTGAAGAACTAAAACATAATTTTTTTTTGTATGAAGTGATTTCCTGCTATTATGTGTCAACTTAGTCTCGGTCAGAGCATTTTGTCTTCAATTCCTGTTCCCTATATTATTTCCTATACACCTTTAGAAAACATCCTAAAGTGTGTAAATCAACATCAACTCCTGAAAGATATTCTGTAGAGTCATCGAATTGATGCTTTCACCGAACTTGGTCAGTGAATAGAAGATAGGGGTAGGACCCCTAACTTACTTTTGAGATACTCAAAAGTGTCCCTTAGTAGTGGCTTGGTGAAGATATCTACTATTTGTTCCTTTGTGCTAACAAACTCCAACACCACTTTCTTCTCTTGAGCTTCTTCTCTAAGATAATGATATTTGATAGAGATGTGCTTTGTCTTTGAGTGCATAACTAGATTCTTTGAAATGTTAATGGCACTAGTATTGTCACAGAATATAGTTACTAGCTCAGTAAATTTCTCATTTATACCTTCCAACAGTTGTTTGATCCATGCTATGTTGGTACAATTCAATGCTGCAACAATGTATTCAACTTCCACTATTGACTGTGAAACACATCCTTGTTTCTTGTTAAGCTAACTCACTAGTCTTTCTCCTAAAAGGAAAGTTCCTCCACTTGTGCTTTTCTTGTCATCAATGTTGCTTGCCCAATCAGCATCAGTATAAACTTTTAAATCAAAATCATTTCTTTTCTGATATATTAAGCCATAATCTTCAGTGCCTTTCAAGTATTTGAAAATTCTCTTGATTGCTGTCATGTGTGTTTCCTTAGGATCTTCAGAGAATCTTGCAACTATACCTACTGCATGTGCTATGTCTGGCTTGCTGTGAACAACATATTGTAGCTTTCCATTCATGGATCGGTAAAGTGTCTCATCAACAGATGCAGATTCATCATTCTTTGATAGTTTACAGTTGGTAGTCATAGGAGTACTTACTAGTTTTGAATCCTCCATTCCAAATTTCTTCAAGATTTCCTTTATGTACTTGGATTGAGTAATGAAAATATCATCTTTCATTTGCAGTATCTGTAAACCTATAAAATACTTTATCTCACCGATTAATGACATCTCAAATTCTTTGCTCATTTCATTTCCAAAGTTCTTACATAGAGAGTCATTTCCACAAAAGATAATATCATCAACAAATATGGTTGAGATCAGTATTCCATTTTCATCATTCTTCATGTACATATTGTTGTTTTCACTTGTTCTTATAAAACTAATCTTGATTAAATAAGAGTGCAATCTTTCATACCATGCTCTAGGTGCTTGTTTCAAACCATATAACACTTTTTTCAATTTACATACCTGATCTTTATTTTTGTCTTCAACATATCCTTCAAGTTGTTCAATAAAAACTTCTTCTAATATACCATTTAGAAATGCAGATTTGACATCCATCTCATATACCTTGAAATTCTTGTAAGTAGCATATGCCAACAATGTTCTTACTCCTTCAAGTCTTGCAACAGGTGCAAAAGTCTCACCATAATCAATTCCTTCTTCTTGGGCATAACCTTTGCAAACTAGTCTTGCTTTATTTCGAATGACCTTCCCTTTTTCATTCAGCTTGTTTCTGAAAATCGACTTTGTACCGATTACCATTTTGTCCTTCGGTCTTGGGACTAGTGTCCATGTGTCATTCTTCTTGATTTGATCAATCTCTTCTATCATAGAATTTATCCAATCTTCATTGTTAAATGCCTCTTTCACTATCCTCAGTTCAAATTCAGATATCAGACATGTGTTCTGTCTCAGTTTGTTCCTTATCATCATTGGATCATCCTTATCTCCTATAATCTAACTTGATGCATGATGTCTTCTGACATACTTGGCTAATACAGGCTTGGTAGGCTCTGTATGATCTTCTTCATCACTTGGTAACTAGACATTATCTTCATTTCCTTTTGGATTTTTCTTGGTAAGACTTGTCGGTTGAACATAGACAAATTCATCATAATCTTCTGGTTCTTTGGAGTTTCCTTCATCATTTCTTTCTGCAAATTCATCAATTTTCACATTTGCACTTTCTACTATTTTGCTAGATGATTTGATCAGACATTTAAATGCTTTACTTCTAGAAGAATAACCAAGAAATGTTCCTTCTTCACTTTTCTGATCAAACTTGCCATTTCTATCATCTTTGTGTACATAGCATCTACTTCCAAAGATTTTAAAATAACTTACATTAGGTTTCTTGTCATACCAGATTTCATATGGTGTCTTCAAAGTTCCTTTCTTCAGTTGTACTCGGTTTAGAGTGTAAACTACTATGCTTATTGCTTCTCTCCAAAATGTTTGTGGCACTTTCTTTTCAATCATTAGGGTTCTGGCACAATCCACAATAGATCTGTTTCTTCTCTCAACAATTCCATTTTGTTGTGGAGTTCTCGGTGCAGAGACTTGTCTTTTTATACCATGATCATTGTAGAATAAGTTGAACTCATCAGATGTGAACTCTCCTCCTCTATCTGATCTAAGACATTTCAGTTGTCTTCCTGTTTCATTTTCAACTCTTGCCTTGTACCATTTAAACATTTGAAAAGCTTCTGATTTTTCTTTTAAAAACATAACTGACATCGTCCTTGAGTAATCATCCACAAATAATATGAAATATTTATCACTATAATAACTTTGAACTTTCATATGACCACAAAGATCGGTGTGCACAAGATCTAAAATTCCTTTAGAAGTGTAGGACTTACTTGTAAATCTTGATCTTGTCATTTTACCCATCTGGCATCCTCGGCACATAGCATTCTCAAGTTTCTCAAGACTCGGTAGACCTCTTACTTGGCGCTTCTTGCTTATTTTGATCAGATTATCAAAATTGACATGACAAAACCTTTTATGCCATAACCAGGTATCATCTATTTTTGCATATAGACACTTGTTCCGAGTTGAGTCAAGGTGAAATGTGTTACCTTTTGTTTATGTCCCGGTAGCAGTTAACTTTCCATGCTTGTCATGAACTTTGACAATTCCTTTCTGAAATTCTATTCGGTAACCTGTATTGTTTAGCTGTGTTACACTCAACAAATTGTATTTCAAACCTTCAACCCAATAAACATCATTGCATCTTGCATTGTCAAGAAGTGTTATAGATCCTTTACCTTTTACCAGACATGGTGCATCATTACCAAATCTTACATAGCCTTCATCATAGTCTTCTAACATAACAAACTTGTGTTTATCACCTGTCATGTGATGTAAGCATCCACTATCTATGATCCAAGAATCATTAGTATTTATGTGAGATATTAGGGCTTTTTCTTCATACCTTTCTTCATCTGATCCATCTTTGATAGCCACATAAACTACTTCCTCTATATAAGTTTCATCTGATTTATCATCATTGGATTCCTCATCGGCTATTAAGCATGACTTTCTGTCTCTTCTTCTGAAGTCTCGGTGTCCTCTGTAATGATTAGCTTTTTGTCTGTCATCTCGGTAATCTCTCTTTTCAGTAGATTCTTTGAAAGGACAGTTAGAAGCCATTTGTTCGATTTTATCACAATTGAAACATTTCAAAGGTAGTTTTCCTTTATACTTACCTTTGCCTCTCGGTAACCTTCTGGCTAATAGTGCTTCAAACTCTTCTTGCTTTCTAATTTCCTCATATAGTTTGTGTACTTCTTCCATGTTCTTGCGAAATCTTTCACTTGCTCCACTGTGATCCCCTTTATTGTACTTACTCATTCTATCATTGTAATCATCAGATTCACCAATATGAAAAGAACTAAATGCAGATTCAACTTTATTTACCGATGACCCACTGTTATCAAAGTTACTTAACTCAAATGCATGTAGCTTACCAATAGTAGCATCAAAAGAAACTGGCATATTGGGTACAGACCTCAATTCATTGATTGCAGAGACTTGGATTGCATATGCTGGTAGAAGGGTTCTTAACAACTTACTTGTTATATCCTTTTCTTCAATAGTTCTACCTACTCCTTTGATTTGATTAACAATCTCCTTTAGTCTTGTACTGTATTGGGTTATGTTCTCACCTTCATTCATCCTCATAGATTCAAGTTGTCCTCTTAGACTATCCACTTTTTCTCTTTGAACATGTTCATCTCCACCATACACAGATATGAGCTTCTCCCACATTGCCTTTACATCATTGTAGCCTTCGAGATCATTAAACTCTGAGTCGGTCAGTGCAGATGTTATTTCAATCATTGCTTGAATATGTTCTTGCTTTGCTTTTATCTCTTCCATTGTCAATGGATAGGTGCTCAGTGTAATGAAATCATTCTCCAGATAATATACAACATATTCTCCAACTCCTGATAGGTGCAACTTCATCCTTTTATGCCATGTAGAGAAACTTGACTTGTTCAGCTTCGGTGCATCCCTCTTATACATCTTTGGATCTTTGCCTCAAGTACCTTTAAACTTTTTCTTTCGGAGTCCAAAGCTCTGATACCAATTGATAGTTCTGATACTTAATGTTAAGTACAGATGCCAAGCTAATAAGATGAGAGGGGGGGTGAATCATACAAACTTAATCTTTCATAAAAACAACAGATTCAACCTCAGTAACAAATACTTCAGTAATATATCCAAAACTGCTAAACATGCAAACTCAAAAGCATATAAACATCATAAAACTCATAACACCAGATTTAATGTGGAAACCCAAATAGGGAAAAACCACTGTGGGATTTTAGACCCACTAAGAAATATACTCTTCTAGAGTATGCTCGGTTAAAAGCAAATCCTGTTAAAGATTACAAACACATTGCTAGATGTGACCCAGTTAAGGGATTTCCCTCAAATCTGTTAGGATCTTCACCTTGTTAGAAGTGACCTTGTTAAAGGATTTCAAACACTCAATTAGAATGTCATCTTGCTAGAGGGTTTTACAAATAAGACTGTTAAGTCCACTCGGTTAAGAGATTTTCTGTTACTTCACAAAATAACAGTAATAAAAATCTATCTGCAATTTCACATCTAAAATGCTAAAGCAGATTCTTATTTGCTCAATACAATAGGACTTATCTTGTCCATCTACTGGGCTCTATACTCTATTATTCAAATAGGTCTTCAAGATTCTGTGCTCGGTAATCACTATGTAGCATCCCTGTGCATACACTTGCCCACATACATTGTTTATCAATAGTTCCTTATTTATAAACAATTTGTCAACCGCTTAATCTCCTTGATCACATTTCCCATGATCAATCATAGCCATCAGATCTTCAAACTTTGACCAAGTTCAATTTATCCTTCGATCTAAAAATGTTTTACCCCACCGTGGAACTTGTGCTAGGGTAATGCGGTTCAATATGAGCTGTAAATATTCCTGCTGAATTTCCTTTATGATAGATTCTTTAACAAACTTCATGCACGACATACCAATCATTTAATCAGTTCCAGCTCATCAGCTTCCTTCATTAAATAATTCTTTTATTCATTCAATGCATTCTATTACTACTCGGTTGCAACTCGATAAATACTAAACTTCACTCGGTAGACATTCTGCCTTCATTAACCGATAGCGATAACCTTAGGGTTTACCGACTAGGTTCTTTGCTCGGTAACATAGTATAGTATTAACCTTACAATAAATCAACATATGTAGGATATCAAAACAATCTAAACATCATGATCTCATCATTGTCTAACTTGGTAATAGTTGCCCATTGAATAACTTATTCCTCCCCTTATTCATCACATTCTTTCTGTGTCTTTTACTGACATCTTTATACTCATCAAATCATACTTCTTAAGATATGGCAACATCATACTAAATTAGAAAATCAATTTCTTGACATCAATGACAAAATAATAATATTAAGATAGTAAACATCCTTAATCAGTTATATCCATAATCATCAACAACCTTCTCAATATCCTTATTGAAATGCCAACAAGGGTAGGCTAGAGTAGTTTTAAGTTTTAGTTTTTCATTTCAGCAGTTTGCCAAGCCCAGCAGCAGAGTTGTAGTAGTTTCATTTGAATAAAGTTCTTTCAAGCACATCGCAACTTCCTTTTTAGTTTCAATTGAGTTTTTGTTTTCAGCTCAATTTTTATTAAGTGCACAAGATGCACATGTTCTCTGATCTATCTTAAATAGAGTTATGAAGGTTTGTTTTCAATTTATTTTGTTGTTGTTTTGCTCTGAAATGTTGAGCTACAGGAGAGGGTTTACAGATTTCAAGAAGTTTTCAGAATTGGAAGGGCAGATTTGACTCTATGCCCTATGGATATGCTAGGCTACTGTTCTATGTTTTGTTTAGTAGGAAAACACCCCTAAGAAGTTGCCAAAAATGTTACCAAAATTTCGCTAAATTTTGGTGGCCTAAACAGGCCTTGAACATTGCAATTGAAGAAAGGCACACAATTACTTTTTACAAATTCTTTAATTTTGCACATTATGATTTCAAAGTTGAAGTTATTTCATTATGCAAGTAATTTTCAAGAAATGCCAACAAAAATATTGCATAGAAATAGCTCTTTTATTTACAAGAATGTGTAAAGTTTCCCACAAAAGTCATGGGAATAGCCAACTAAGCTATAGGAATACATTCTCATACATCTATGTAGACAAATTATATATACAGAAGAAAGAATGTGATGATAGAAGAGTGATATGTTATTGCCTGGAATGACAAGCCCGAGCTTGAAGAAATGGTTGATCTTCTTCCACTCATCCATTTTTAGCTCCTTCTGCTCCTAGTTCATCAATACCTGCAAGAGATTTTTAAAAATAATGATTAGAGAAATGAGGATAACCATATTGTCATGCTCAAACTCAATATAATATACATTGTATCTACATAGAGATAACAAAATATATGTCTACAACTATCAAGATATCAGATTCAGGAGAAAAGAGAATCAGTGCAGAAACATGATGCCATGAGATAACAAGTATCATATTTTATCTAATGTGTTTGTTTCATGTGCAGATATAGTTACAAATATATAGTGCATTATTGTTTTATCATTTGAACATGTGGTGTAAAATACAGCTCCCACAAGGGTTGAGCCCAACATGCTAATATTCTAGTATACCTTCATAGAACAGGGACCTATCATCCATAACAATGAAACTTTTAGGATCACTGTCATGACTGATGTGCCTGTGTCCAATGGAACTATACTAACATACTAAACTACCAGATGACCCTCATGGATTCATAGTCACACAAATTATAATACATAACGATAGTCATATATAGTCCTGATATGGCTACAGTAAAGAATCTCCAAACAAAGATGCCAATGAGTAACAAAGATAATTATTATGAGTGATAGTGTAGCCATCCATAAAAAATGAATGCATATTACAAACATAGTCAACCAAATGATTGATACTATGACATAATGTAGAGAAGAGGGAATCCAAGGCATATTTGAGCTACAACAAATACTTATAGAGCAATAACAAGAGCAATAACAATAAGAGAAGCCATTTGTAGAAATCAATCCACATGACTGCTACAAAAGAAACAATGTATTACAAAACTCCAGAAGAGAAGCCTTAACACTATCCAAGAAACATAGATGACATTGAGCCAATAACATTGTAAGAGGAAAATCTTATCTATCAAGGAGCAACCCTTAATAGTAGCATAAAGAACTGTGGCATGTAAAAATATTCACAATATAAATTAAAGTGTAGGTCTAGATTCATTAGCCCAAACCAAGACACATAAACGCCTATATGCTCAGAACATTCATACTGCATTAATACAATCCCAAATAAGAAAATAGTCCTTTGAAGTGGCAGCCATATATATGAAAATACCAAACCACAATTCTTTGTTAGCATACTGATAAGGCATTAATAGAGCTCACACTCATGAAAGAGAGATACATTAAGAAAATTTAGGACAGTGGAGGGTCAGGGTATTGGCACCATAGAAGCAAATAAGGTCATAATATATCCAAAGGGACTGTGATACACAAGCTCTTATAAGGACAAAGGTCTTCAAAAGCATCACTATTATTTATGCAAGAGAGAGTCAAAACACTGTTAAAATAGTACATGAGTTGCACCCTATAGAACAATTGTGAACAATGTTATGTCTTTAGGACTAAAACAAACTCAAGCATTATCTTGAAGGTCAATAAGGATACTGTTAGACAATTCAAATAATTGGAAGACAACTGAGAGGGGGGGGTGAATCAGTTATCGTAGATTTCTGGAACCATTAGCAATTAAAACTTTAATATCGAAACCCAAAACATTAATACCAGAATAGAAGTTAAACCAATTAAGCATAAACAATAATCAAAGAATAAATACCATCCACATGACACCAAGATTTATGTGTGCAGAACCCGGTAAAGGGAAAAACCACGGTGGGAAGCCTACCCATAGTTAGATAATACTTCTACAGTAAGTATGTGAATTGCAATTGAGGGGCCTGCACTTGCAGGAAGGCAAATAGCCTAGAGTGCATTGCTCATCACAAAAGGAGCCTCACTGACTACATAAAAATCCAGACTACAATCCAGAGAAGTGTTGAACTACAAAAGATAACATCTCCTATGCCTGAGTACAGTTTTGGTTAAGCTCAATACCAGAGGACTAAATCCTCTTACATAAACCCAATTTTTTCTCCAATGATCGACCAAATCCTCTACCTAAATGATATTACATTATTTGCACATTACATTCCTTTCCCATAACCATATATGATCTACAATGAGATCTTACATCTATATATACAAACCCTCGACCATAAACAATTAGGTCAGCCACCAGATAATAAACCAATTAAATAATTACAAACCATGTCGGCCTTAGACCAAACAAATAATATCCAACACATAAGACATCCTGGAAACACATCAAGAGGTCCAATCCATATGCTACATTAAAGTCGGTCCATAACCTAGATCAACCGGGACCTAGTATAGGTCCACACGCTACAAAAATGATCGCCATCCGCCAAGTCTCGAACATGATCACCAACAACATCCTGAAACTCCACTAGAAGCTACACCAACACCACTTATGCAATTCATCAAAGATCTTCATTGAAATCTCTATCGGTGAAACCCTCGCCAGAACCAAAAACCAAGCTTCTAAGAAAACAAGATAGCATCCGATCACCAAACCAAAACCAACTTACTGAATACAAGAATGAGTATCATCAACAAGCCAATTCCATAACCAAAGCATACTGGAGCATACCGGATCATGTTGGATCCAAATCAACCAGAAACCACTCAACCTACTATGACTAGAAGGGTGTCGGTAAAGCATCTAAACAGCTAGTGTTGGCATCAATGACAAAACATCAATGTAACACATAATCAATTCCACCAAATGGCCAAAAATATCCCCCTTTGGCATTGATGGAAACACTAGATGTGAAAAACATCTAAGTACCAAGAAATGCCAAACAAATCTCCCCCAATGGAAGACAACCAACAATCTCCCACTCAAAGATATAGCCATGAAATTCTGAAACAAAGACTAAACTCCCCTTGTGAATAATATCTCTGTAAAGCTTTGAATTTCTCCCTATAAATATATCTCTCTTATCTTATTAGTATATCTCCCCCTTTCTTTTTCTTTTTCACTTCCTTTTTCACATCAATATCACTCCCCCTTTGACATCAATGCCAAAAATCTGCTAAAAATATCAAAGCAGAAACATAAACCACTGAATCACAAAGCTGGGTACCCCCTAAGTAGTAGCAACCCCACATCAGTGCCAGAATGAATATCATCTATGATAATGTATACCGCACTGATGCAAAACGACATCAATCAAGTCTCTACTGGAGGGGAAGAAACTCCCAATCTGTCTCTTAGGTACTCAAATGATTCCTTGGGCAAAGGTTTAGTGAAAATATCTGCAATCTACTCTTTAGTGTTCACATAAACCAATCTAACTTTATGTGCTTCCACCTTTTCCTTCAAAAAGTTATACTTGATAGATATGTGATTTGTCTTAGAATGAAATACCAGATTCTTTGATATATCAATAGCAGTAGAGTTATCATAGTGAATAACTACCGGTGCATCACAATCCACCTTTATATCCTTCAACATTTTCTTCATCCATTAAACTTGTGTACAGTTAGTAGCAGCAACAACATACTCAACTTCAGTAGTAGATAAAGAAGTACACGACTATTCCTTTTTGATCCATGAAACCAACTTCCTTCCAAGAAAGAAAGCTCCACCGAAAGTACTTTTACGGTCATCAACATCTCCAGCCCAATCAACATCTGTATATGCACATAAAGTAAAGTTATCATCCTTAGGGTACCACAAACCATATTCTGATGTACCTTTCAAGTATCTAAAAATCCTTTTCACCATAATCTCATGATTTTCTCTAGGATCACTCTGAAATCTTGAAACAATAAAAACAACATTCATAATGTCGGGCCTAGTCTAAGTCAAATAAAGAAAACTTCCAATCATAGATTTGTATCTTGTAGGATTTATTTGTATAGAAACATCTTTTCTTGTCAATTTATCACTTCTAACCATAGGATTACTTATCGGTTTAGAATCCCCCATACCAAATTTCTTCAACAAATCCTTAGTATACTTAGATTGATAGATGAAAATACCTTTGTCAGTCTAAGTAATCTGCAAACTTAAGAAAAATTTCATCTCACCAATCATAGACATCTCAAATTTGTTCTCCATATTCTTAGAAAATTCTATGCATAACTTATATTCACCTCCAAAAATAATATCATCAATAAATACTTCAATAATCAGTATATCATCATTAGTGATCTTATAATATAAATTATTGTCAGCACTACCCTTTAGTAAAACCAAGCTTCAAAAGATATTTATCCAACCTTGCATACTAGGCTCTAGATGCTTGTTTCAATTGATATAAAACTTTCCTTAACCTGGAAACCATGTTTGTATCATTTGATAGTGAAAAACCATCATGTTGCTCAATATAGACTTCCTCATCAAGATCCCCATTCAAAAATGCACATTTAACATCCATCTGATTAACCTTGTAGTTTTTGTAAGCAACATAGGCAAGAAGTAATCTTACAGCTCCAATCCTAGCTACAGGTGCAAAAGTCTCTCCATAATACATTCCTTCCTTCTGAGAATATCCTTTACAAACCAATCTAGCCTTATTCCTTATAACTTAACCATCCTCACTCAATTTACTTCTAAAAACCCATTTAGTTCCAATAACATTTTTATTTTTAGGTCAGGGAACCAAAGTCCATGTATTATTTTTCTCAATCTGATCTAATTCTTCTTCCATATCTTTCAACCAATATTCATCTTTAAATGCCTCAATTAGTGATACCGGTTAAACTTGTGAAATTAAACATACCTCATTAGTTGTCAGTCTTCTTGTCATTACTCCATTGCTCTTATCCCCAATGATCTTATCTTCTGAATAATTCAGTCTCACATACCTTGGAGTCCTCTGACTCTATGTTCCTCTTCCCTATTCTTCAGTCACTGTAGAATTTTCTGATACTGTCGGAGTAACTAGTTCAACGCTGTTCCGGTAAAGGTGCCACTGGTTTAGATATAATCATTTCCACTCCCGGTTCCTTCACATAAACTCTAATTTGACTTATGTTTTGCTCACCTACTTTGACATTAGCACTCTCCACAATTCTCTGCAATATCTTGTTATAACATCTATATGCTTTTCTTTCATTAGAATAACCAAGAAATATGCCTTCATCACATCTAGGATCAAATTTGCCAATGATATCATCTCTCTTGATATAACATTTACTACCAAAAATTTTGAAATACTTAACTGTAGGTGTATTGCCAAACCATAATTCATAAGGTGTCTTACCAGTTTCTCCTTTGATATGTACTCTATTGAATGTATAAACCATTGTGCTCACTATTTCTCTCCAGTAGATATGAGGTTGACTAGCTTCCATCATCATTGTTCTAGCAGCATCCAAGATAGTTCTGTCTTCCTTTCCACAACTCCATTTTGTTGAGGTGTTCAGGGAGCACGAAAATTGTCTTCTTATACCATGCTTCTCACAAAAGTTATTAAACTCACCAGATGCGAATTCTCCACCATGATCTAACCTCAAACATTTAATCCTCAATCCTGTCTCATTTTCCACTTTAGCCTTAAAGATTTTAAGTTTTTCAAATGCTTCAGATTTTTCCTTTAGAAAAGTAACCCACATCATTCTAGAATAACCATCAATGATTAGCATGAAATATCTATCACCTTGAAAACTTTTAACTCTAGGAGGGCCACACAAATCAGTATGAATAAGATCAAGAACATCATTTGATTTATCTTGTATACTCCTAAAAGAGGTTCTGACCTGTTTACCCATTTGACATTCTTTACATACCAGATTATAGGGCTTCATAATATTAGGTATATCCCTAATTGCCTTAGTTGAACTGATATTTACAATGCAATCAAAATTCACATGACACAACCTTTTATGCCATAGCCAACTCTCATCAATTTGTGTAATCAAACATGTCTTCTCACCAGAATTTAAATGAAATATATTACCTTTTATGTGTGTAGCAGTTGCAATCTCCAAACCAGATATGTTAATGATTTTGCATTTTCCATCCTTGAACTGCAATTGAAATCCCTTATCCACCAATTGTCCTACACTCAAAAGATTATGCCTTAAACCTTCATCATAACAAACATTGTTACTATTGTTCTTACCACCCAATGATATAGTTCTTTTTCCTTTAATCATATATGCTTTCTCATCTCCAAATCTAACTAGACCGCCATCAAATTATTGCAAAGATAGAAACTTCCCTTTATCTCCAATCATATGATGTGAACAACCACTGTCAATTACCCATTCATCCTTGTCTTCAATTTTATAAGAAAGTGCCTTTGCTTCAGGTACATTTTCTTGTAGTTCTGGATCATCTTTCTTGATATCTAGGAACATCCATTCCTTCCCATTGCCAGAACCACTAGTAGAGTCTTCTACCGGTTCATCATCAGAATCAGTAATGCCTTCCTCATCTGCTATGTAGCATGATTTGTCTCTATTTTTCTTGTACTTATACTTGTTTTGATATCCTGGGTTAGGCTTAAATGATCTTCTAACTCTTTCTTCAAATCTTGAATTCCTTTCAAGACATCTAGATGCAAAATGATCAATCTTATTACATGCAAAACATTTAAAAGGTGGTTTTCCTTCATACTTACTTCCTATCGGTCCTTTAGGTACTCTTCTAGAAAATAGTGCTTCAAGTTGCTCAAAATTGTCATCTTCTCTCTTCATATCTTCAAATTCCTTTTCATATAAAGCTTTCCAATCTTGCTTACCGATTACAGATGTAGATGCATGAAAAGGAGGTTTAGTCTTCACAGCTCTAGAAGGTCCAAATTATTCAAGCTCAAAAGTAGATAGTCTCCCAACCAAAGTATCTCTGTTGACAAATGTATTACCCATTATTCTCACTACCCTTAGTAAAACTAAGCTTCAAAAGATATTTATTGTCAGCACTACCCTTAGTAAAACCAAGCTTCAAAAGATATTTATCCAACCTTGCATACCAGGCTCTAGGTGCTTGTTTCAATTCATACAAAGCTTTCCTTAACCTAGAAACCATGTTTGTATCATCTGATAGTGAAAAACCATTAGGTTGCTCAATATAGACTTCCTCATCAAGATCCCCATTCAAAAATGCACATTTAACATCCATCTGATAAACCTTGTAGTTTTTGTAAGCAACATAGGCAAGATGTAATCTTACAGCTTCAATCCTAGCTACAGGTGCAAAAGTCTCTCCATAATAAATTCCTTCCTTCTGAGAATATCCTTTACAAACAAATCTAGCCTTATTCCTTATAACTTGACCATCCTCATTCAATTTATTTCTAAAAACCCATTTAGTTCCAATAACATTTTTATTTTTAGGTCAGGGAAC